>NC_067161.1:38897537-39155548 GCF_903995435.1 Acomys russatus
GCAGACTGGGCCCATAAGATAGAGCAGCAGGAAAAGGCCCTTGCAGCCAAGCTTGACAGCCTGAGTTCAAGCCCCAGGCCCACATTCTGGAAGAAGAGGACCCACTTCAGCAAGGTGTCCTCTGACCTCCACATGCATGCTATGGCAAGCCCATGCCCCCTTCACATGCACATGGAGTCAATCCACTTCTACACTACTACTACTACTAGTAATAATAATAATAATAATAATAATAACAACAACAACAACAACAACAACAACAACAAAAGTGATGATGATGGTGATGAGTAGTGCAGGAAAAGAACAAATGTGGAGCCCCACACACAGCCCTCTGTCAGGAATCTCACCTATAATGAACAGGATCCACTCCTTGCCTTCAAATGTAGACAGCAGATTCTCCCACTGGGTCTGCCAAAAGTGGCCAGAAGCACCCCAAAATGTCTGAAGATGCCTTGGAAGGAAAACCATTCAAGTTTCTGGGAGAAGGCTGGGAAGCCAGCTCTTTCTTGCTGTGCCTCTCACCCCTGAGGTCTGAAGGGAGCACACTCACCATGTGACCGAGTTCCAGAAGGCCCCAAGCAAGAGCAGCCCAGAGCCCAGGATGAGAGCTGTCCTCCTCATGGAGCCCCAGATGTGTCCCTCCTGCAGGAGTTGGGAGTGTCAGGCCTGTCAGGCTCCTACTGGGAGCAGGCTGCTGACCTACCCCACAGCTGTGGAAGGCCCTTCCCTTCCAAAGGTTACTGGCTGCATTTGAGTGTACAGACTATAGCCTGGGGGAGGGAAGAGGATTGCCTCATCTACAGCAAACCTGTTGAGTGACATTGCCACCCAGATCCGGATAGGAAAGGCTTTTCCCAGCTGTGTGTGTTGTCAGACCTCATGGCAAAGGGTTCTTCAGCACTCAGTGTGTCCTGTAGTCTCCTTAATCTCACAGATACAGTCAGGTATGGTGGGGGTACAGAACTGTAATCCCAGGTTTTGAGAGGTGGAGGCAGGAAGATTAGGGGTTCAAAGTCAGCTTGGGCTATTTGAACCCTGTCTCAAAGAGAGTCCGCTGACCAGCACTGGATGGTGGTTCTTACACATTCTCCAAAACATTTGTTGAAGGTTGGTCTGATGTATTTTGGTGCTAATTACTGCTTGCTGTCTCTGTGGCCTACCGTGTACCTTGCCTAAGAGGTTTGCCAAATAAAAGGCCATGACACCTGTGAGTTCAAGGCCAACCTGGTCTCCAAAATGAGTCTAGGACTGCCCAGACAACACAGAAAAACCTTGTTTCAAAAAACTGGAAAAAAAGAAAAAGAAAAAGAAGGAAAAACAAAAGCTGAGCATGGTGGTACATGCCTTTAATGCCAGCACTGCAGAGGCAGAGCCAGGTGGATCTCTGTGAGTTTGAGGCCAGCTTGGTCTACAAAGTGTACCAGGACAGCCAGAGCTATTACACAGAGAAACCCTGTCTCAAAAAACAAAACAAACAAACAAACCCAAAACAAAACAAAACAACAAACAAAAAACAAAAACAAAAAAAGGAAAAAAGGAAGCAGCCTGGGAATTGGGTTGGGTAGAGGAGTAGAGGAGAAGCCCATGGCCAGCGTGGAGGAGATTTGAACCAGATGATGATAAATAGCAAGAATTTAGGATTATGGATGGGAGGTAGCTTGATAGAAATTATTAGAAAATGATGGCATGGGATTGGGGCAGGGATTCCATACCCCACCCACTGTGGGAAATAGTTTATGGGATTGATATTGTCCCTGGCCCTGGTTAACTATAACAGGTGTCTTGTGTTTTGACTGATTCCTAGTAGGTTAGAAATGACTGCCCTAATTGTGGAAGGAATGTGGCCTTGCCTTAGGTAATTACATGCTGTGAGTCAGGTGTGGTTGCACACTCCTGTAATCCCAGCACAGACAGGCAGATCACTGTGAGTTTAGAGCCAGCCTGGTCTACAAAGCAAGTGCAGGACAGTCAGGGCTTCACAGATAAACCCTGTCTCAAAAGACCAAAACAAACTGACAAAAACCAAGTACATGCTGTGGTACAAAGCTTTCCATCCCTTCTGGGGACTGAACTCAGGTCCTTGTGTTTACATGGCGAGTGTTTTATTGAGCAAACCATCGCCCCAGGCCAGAGAGGCTGCTCACACTAGAAGAGACTATTGAAAGATGATTCATTTTCTTTTTTCTCTGACCTTTCCATTCTTGGGAAAACAGATAATAGAAAAAAAGAAAAAGAAAAGAAGAAGAAGAAGGAAAAAAGATGAAATTGAAAACTAAAAATGAAAAAACAAAATCAGAACCCATCTAATCCATAGAAAGTGCTGTCTTTCCCTCTTCTTGGAATTTTTCTTCTCTTCTGTTTTATATATATAATATATAAAAATACATAAATTATATATATATATATATTTTGTTTTTCAAGCAGAGTTTCTCTGTGTAGCCTTGGATATCCTAGACTTGCTTTGTAGACCAGGCTGGCCTCAAACTCACAGCAATCCACCTGCCTCTGCCTCCTGGGTGCTGGGATTAAAGGTGTGGGCAACCGCGCCAGGCCGATATAATATTTTTTCTCTTTTTTTAAATTTAATTTTTTTTCTCAAAATAATATTTTTTAAAAAGTTGCCTTATTGTGGAGCGGGAACCTGTACTAACACCCAAATGCCCGTTTTCCTTGAGCCTCCACCAGACTGCGAGGCCCCTGGGCTTGGGCTCACTAGAATTTTCCTCGGGACTGACTTGCATGGACAGGGCCTCTTGCCTGGAGGCCAGAGAGTAGGGGTAGCTCTGTCAGAGCTGTATCCAGGACACCCCTGCTGTTGCATTGTCTGAAGCTGATGTCCTGTGTCTGACCTTAAAGACCTACGGCCTCAAGGAGGTTTGTATCCCAAGGGGGAGAAAGATGCCATTCTCCAAGGGTTTGGTGTGGTCTGCCCATCTTAATACCCTCACCCCCTACAGGCCATCTCTGCCCACCGTCTCTGCCACCCTGCCTGGGATCACGGGGTGAGAGGAACCCAGGGCTGGGGATTCTGCCATTTGGTGAAGCCCCATGGCAGGAAGGTATATGTGAAAATAAAGTATACGTGTGTGTGTGTGTGTGTGTGTGTGTGTGTGTGTGTGTGTGTGTGTTTAAAGATTTCTTTATTATGTATACAGTGTTCTACCTGCATGCACACCTGCATATCAGAAGAGGGCATCAGATCACGTTATAGATGGTTATGAGCCATCATGTGTTTGCTGGAAGTTGAACTCAGGACCTCTGGAAGAGCAAGTCAGTGCTCTTAACTTCTGAGGCACCTCTCCAGCCCTCTGACTTTTCTTCTCCTTCTCCTTTTCTCCTTCTTCTTCTTGTCTTTCGAGACAGGGTCTCTCTGTGTAGCCTTGGCTGTCCTGGACTCGCTTTGTAGACCAGGCTGGCCTCGAACTCACAGCGATCCACCTGCCTCTGCCTCTCAAATGATGGAATTAAAGGTGTGCGCCACCAAACCCAGTCTGACTTCTCTTCTTCAGCCACCGACTGCCCAGGCTGCCCTGTGAGTGCCAGAGGAGTGGATGGAGGGAGGCTGCTGTGATCAGGAGCTGGGGAGGGTGATGGACTGAGCACACAGACTGGGGAGACTGCATGCTCACCCCACATGGGACCCGGGCAGCACAGGGAGGGTGTGGTCTTTTTGCTCAGTTACTGAGGCTTGTGTGGCCCTCCTCCTTATCACTGAGTTCCTCTGTTGTCCCAAAGGCTGGGACTAGGACACAGCATCCCAGGCTGGCAGGAGCTTGCCTTCTGTCTCTGGACACCTTGGTTTGAGCTCATGCCCTGCCCCACGTGGCCCTCCCAGGCCTGAGTATGTGGGAATCCTGTGTGAGTTCCTGGGACTCAGTTGTGTCCAAGGATATGGGAACAGGGTGTGCTGGAGGATTGGAGGCTTCTCCTGAGTCTGGTATCTGCCCCATGGTGCACCCTTTCCAATAGTGGGCTCCTTCTCCTTCCTTTCCTGTCCCCTTTCCTGTCCCTGCTCAGCCCTATGCTGTATATCCAGCAGCACAGAACCTCAGGGCTTGGAGGCCCAGTGTCAGGGAAGGTGGTTCCTCTTTAGACTATCCAGGCTAGGTTTGCCATCCTGTCCCAGACTCTCCCAGGCCCTCTGAGGGAGGAAGCCCCTTTGGGATGGGAAGACGAGGCTATCATCTCAACACAGGCTGAGGAGGGGTGGGAGTGTGGTTGTGTGTGCGTGCGTGTGTGTGTGTGTGTGTCTGTCTTCTGTTTGTATTTTTTTGTGACATGTTAGGAGTTGACATTGCAGTGTAGTTTACATCTTCATCTTCTGAAGACACTTGAATTTAGGACCAATGTATCTGTGACAAGTATGCCAGGTGTGGCTGGGGCCACCAACACCAAAGTCCAGCTCCGGATGAGAGTTGGGCCCCATAGAAGGGTGTGTGTAAGAGCAATGAGGGAAGAAAGAATCAGACACGGGACACCATTCAATTCTTATGATGAGAGACAGGACTGAGACGAAGCCTTAGTGGCTTTACCTGCTCTGACCACTTGTGTCTCTTTTAAGCTTTATTTATACACAAAATCATTTCCTTAAAAACTTTAATCATTGATGACACAGCTTGAAATCCTTTTGGTTCCATAAGTGTATAGGAACAAGGGGAACAAAGCAAGCAAACAGCAAATTTCCTGAGAACTCAAAATTAACTTTAGGAAAAAAATCAGCTTTCTTTTAACTTAAAACTTTCTTCCTTATGATTGGTATCTTAAAGCCTTACACTTACAAAAGGCATTAAAGCGACTCTATTTGATTTTGTTTTAAGGTGGCATATCCTTAATAGATGAAAGATCAATCCCTCCACCTGGTGCCCTAAACTTGTCCTCCTGATCCTTAATCCTTTCTTTTCCTATTTCCTATTTCAAATAAAGCCATCATTTAAAAATATTATGTAGCCTTTTTACTTGGAAGCAGCTTGTCCTCTTGTCTTCCATGAGAGCAGGAAAGTCCTGGCCTGTGGAGTTTACTCCGAAGGGCAGGCAGCTCACTGAGACAACATGCCTGTCTCTGCGACTCTGTCTTGTGCTCTTGTATCAACGCTATTTCTATCTTTACTGTGGTTTTGTAAAGAACAGAAAATTAGTAGGACTCTAGCACCGCTTTCATTGTCTTCCTTTTTTTCCCCCTAAAGATTTGTTTCTTATGTATATAGTGTTCTGCCTGCATTATGTATGCACTCCAGAAGAGGGCACCATATCCAACTATAGATGGTTATGAGCCACCATGTGGTTGCTGGGAATTGAACTCAGGACCTTTAGAAGACCAGCCAGTGCTCTTCAGCTCTGAGCCACCTCTCCATCGCCTTCATTGCCTTCCTTTAACCTCATCATGAACTTTCACTTCAGTGAAATTTCTATCTTTACTATAATCCTGTGAAGGAACATTAGAATTGTAAAACTTTTTTCTTTTGCTTATAGGTAGGCAGCAAAGTCTGTCAATAATGTTATGATCAGGATCTCTTTTCTTTCTAAACTAGTTTCTTGTTTCCCAAGCTGAGCAGAAAATCCTAGTGATTTTAGTTATAGTTTGCCAGCTTTCAAAGTTTCTCTAAATTTTTTTTCTTTATCAAGTCTTCTAAAATCCACTAAATCATTTACCAAACTCATTTATTAATAACCTAACGATGAATCTGAATACATTCTATAAAAGACTCAATTTTCTGCATAGCTGTATTTTCCCAGGGAATCACCAATAACTTTATTAGTTTTTATTAGTATCGGCTTTTACTAATTTCCAACTCTAGCCTTTGGAGAGAAGCCCCTAACAGGAACTTCTGCAGTAAAGGGTCGATCCAAGGCATCCAGGCAACTGAAACTTTGTCAAGCAGGCCTTAAGGACACCTGGTTGTTGGGGCACTGGAACTTTGTCAAGCAGTGCCCCCAGGATTCTTGGCCTCACCACACCAGAGCAAGCCTCTTCCCCATCACCATCTTCCCATGGGATCTAAGACCTGAGACAGCCTGCCATATGGAACCACCTTCATCCTCTGGCTGTGCCCACAAGGGGGCAGACTGTGATTTGCCCTCTGAGCCTCAGAGAGAATTGGCTACACATGAGAAGGCTGCCTGGCCCTGCTCCAGCCTGCACCCCAGGTTCAGACAGAGGTGCTGAGCCCATGTCAAGTTGTTAAATGTTTCTGCTGTGCAGCTCTTTCCCGCTCCCCTTTGATGACATTTACAAAAGCAAGCTACTTGGAAGGTCTGGAAGTGAGGAGAGGGCATGACGTCAAGGCTGGTGTGTGTGTGTGTGTGTATGGGGGAGCACTAGAGCCTTGGACACCCTGGCCACCTGGGTGGGACCCCAGAGTATCTCTCTTGTTAAAGCGCCCCTGGTTCTCCTCAGCCCCACCCTCTCCTCCAGCCATGGTGATGGCAGAGGCAGAAGAGAACTCTTGGCCCAGTTCTCACAGGAAAGGAAAACTCGGCGTGGGCTTCGCAGAGAAGGTTCCACCTTAACGCTCGTACCTTGTCTTTACCATGTGCTAGGATATCACATTCAACAGGACAAACAATGTAAAATACTTGAATGAGCTTGTATCATACATTAATATTATTGAGAGTGTCTGCTTCCCAGGCTGAAGTGATTCATTCATTATTCTGGTCCTGCTCTAGTCCTTTGTAATTGGTGGTAATTATTACGCTTTTCTTTTTAATACAAAAAAAAAAATGTAGGGGTTGGAGAGATGGCTCAGAAGTTAGGAGCACTATTTGCTCTTCCGAAGGTCCTGAGTTCAATTCCCAGCATCCACATGGTGGCTCACAACCACCTGTAATGAGATCTGGTGCCTTCTTCAGGTGGGCAGGCACATGTATGGACAGAATACTGTATAAATAATAAATAAATCTTTTTTAAAAAATGTATAAAAATAAAAACTTGAACAGGCAAAACACTGTAGGGTGTGAGAGAGGAGGCTGGTGTGTGTCCCCAGATGGAGGAGCCCATGCTCTGCATGTACGTGACTAACGCAGTCTTTGAGAGGAGGCTGCTCTGGCTCATCTGCAGCTGTGTCAGGCAGGGCCCATGGTGCTGCTAGTGCATCCAGTGCTGGGCAGCCTGGACCCTCTTGGCCCTGCATCCTGGGAAGCTGGGGAAAGGGTAGAGTTGGGTTTCCATGGCCCAGGGTACATGTGAGCATTCCCTGTACACTGTTTACTGTCCTCTAAGACCTAACTAGAGTTTCTTACTGTCAGATGGGTGGGTGATCACTGCCACCAGTGGCCTATATTCTGTAGGTGACCAGGTGAGCCAGACTCACCACAGTAACATTCATTAGGAGTTGCTGTGTCAGCTGCCTCCTCAATTGTGTGGCCTTGGATCCCTAGTGTTGTACAGTCAGGGGTGGGGTAGAGGGCACAACACAATCTGCTGTGTTAAGTGGGGCTTTGGTGGCACAGGGCTTTAATCCCAGCACTCTGTGGAGGCAGAGGCAGGTGGATCACTGTGAGTTGGAAGCCAGCCTGGTCTACAAAGGGAGTCCAGGACAGCCAAGGATAAACAGAGAAACTCTGTCTCAAAAAACAAAACATAACAAACAAACAGCACAATCCGCTGTGTTAAATGGAGGTTTTATTTGCATGCTTCTTAGCCATGTTTTTGTGGAGACACTCAGGTCTTAGCGATGTTGGGCCTCTGGGGACAAGCCTTGTATGGTGACAGTCCCTCACAGAGTCCATTTTTATGACTCCCTGTCCCTGCCACTTTTGATGCCACTGCAGAGAGCATTTCTCCAGATGCTGATGGGAGGAAGGCAATGGCTGCCCTGCAGTGATGGTGGTGGGGTGGGGACTGGGTTGGTGTGCGAAGGAATCTAAGGGCACAAGGTCAGAGGAGGCAGGGACTGCAAGTGCTCTGTTACCAGTGGGCACAGTCTTCTGTGGGCTTCTGTGTTATAGGATGAATCCTGCTCTGTGGTTGGTTTTACACAGCTGGTCATGCACACTTTGAGGTTTTGCCTTTGTGCAGGATGCTCTGGGCTGGGCCTATACCACGAGCAGCTGGACTACAGGACTGTGCTATTTGACTGAAGCTATAGTAGAGTTGTCCTGACTAACCTTGAACTGAAAGTGTACAATCAGCACAGTTGTGATAGAACTTAGCAAATGGTGACTGTGGCAGCCTTCCAGAGCCAACCTAGGTGCCAAAGTCTTGGGATGTCAGGGTTCTTAACATGTGCTGCCAGAGTTGGGGTTTGGTAAAACTTTACTGGAGGAGCCTATGATTACAGTGTTCTTGGGCCTGTTTACCATTGATTTACCATTTGCAGGAAGAAGGGCCTGCCTGCCCTTAGTCCATGCTTCCTGAGGCTCATTGTCCCAAGGAGAAGACTATGGTTTGGGCTTAGGGAGCAACTGACCAGAGTCCCCCTCAACATGAGCAGCCCCTGGAGCTCAGTCCTAGTGTGCACTCAGGCTAAGGCACAGGAGCTGATGAGCCTGTCAATTGAGAAGCTCCTGTGGGCTGTCCTAGTTCCTTCTGAGGGACTTGTGTTGTGGAGGGCAAAAGTAACCCAGGCTTTCTTGGAGGAAAGCAGGGACTACATCTAGCATGTCCACACATCTGACCTGTGATTACCTCAGGTTCCCTGGCTTGAGTGTGAGAAACGTTTTTGGAGCCAGAAATCCTCCAGTCCCACTGCTAACACATTCTCTATCCCACTGAGGTCACAGGGGAGCTGTGTGGGGATTGGAAGAGAGGACTAGAGGATTCTCCCAGGCTCTCTGTGATTTTTCTCCCCTACCTATGCTCCAGAAAAAATAGCTAGTTGCTTTTCCCTAAGTGAGTTCCTAGTTCTAAGTGACATGGGAAGTGTTTTGGGGGAAGCCCTGATGCTGTCACGGCTTTGTCCTGGCAGGAAGCCTGCCTTCCCTCTACCCTAATGGGACAGCCCTTAGAGTATGGGGGTCAAAGGTGGCCAGCTGCTGAGGGTGGCATGGCCCCAGGCAGTCACCACATCTTACTTCTGATGGAACAGCCCAGATGGTCCAAGGAGACTCTCTATCTTCTTTGGAGGATCAGGAATACTCTCTGAGAGTGGGGTGAAGCCCAGCAGGATGACATGTCTCTCATAGGCTTTGCTCTGCTTAAACATGATGTCAGTCCCGTGTAGGTGGTCCAGCAACCCCAGTACCCCATAGCACTGGTTGAACCTGAAGGAGGAAAGAGTATTGTGCAGCTTATGCTGGTGGGAAGCTGTGGGTCTCCCAGCCCTCCTCTCTCCTATGTAACACCACCATGCTGTGCAAGCACATCAGTAGAGCCTGGAATATTCCTTTGAATGGTTCCCTTTGTGGGTTGTTTAAGAGGCCTTTTTCCTTGTTATTGTTTTTCCTTCTTGGTTTTTTGAGACAAGGTTTTTCTCTGTAGCCTTGGCTGTCGCAGACTCACTTTGATGACCGGGCTGGCCTTGAACTCTCAGCAATCTGCCTGCCTTGGCCTCCCAAGTGCTGGGATTATAGGCGTGTGCCACCACACTCGGCCATTGAGTTTTTGTTGTTACTGTGTCTAAAAAAGTTTCACCACCAAACTGAACTCATGTGTAGCTGGCTTTGAACTGGTGCCAATGCTTCTGCCTGAACTTCCCCAATGCTGATATTTTAAGTCCACCGTGTTCTTCATGCACCTGGAGTCCACCTCTTTTGTTACTGGGGATATGGTATGCACAAGATCAAGGCTGATAGTCATGTGGCTGCTGCGCTCTCACTGTGTAGTCCAGGCTGGCCTGGAACTCTCTTCAGTGTAGACCAGGCTAACCTCACACTGGGTCCTGGAATTAAAGGCCTCCTAGCATGCCCAGCTGTAGCAATCCCCGTTTTACACTGATGAACCATCTCTGGGTCCTACCTATTCCATCATACTGTGTGTTCTGGAGTGCAGAAGTTAGAACGTCATGCAGACCAGGGACTTGTTCAGGTCGGCTGAGGGGCGCCCCGCATCAGAACATCTTGGAAGACATTAGGAGGCAGATCCCTGTGACATGCTCCACAGGTACTTGACTGGTCTGTTTGGAGGGGGCCATGAATAACTGTTCTAAGTGTGTCTGATGACCAAGGAGTAGACTGGGATGAGGCCAGCCATGTTGTTGAGCCTCAGTCCCGCAGTTAGGAGTTCGAGGCCAGCCTGGTTTACATAAGTTCCAGGACAGCCAGGGCTACATAGAGAAAAGTTGTCACAAAACAAAGAATATAGCCCACAGTGCTTAAGGGTGCCATCGTTTTCTGCACATGGTTTCTGAGGAGATGAATCAAGGGTCACGAGATTCAGCAGTTGTCGAACCCAAATTAAAATTTCCAACTGCAGGAAGGACATAGTATCAGAAAAAAAGAAGATCAAATTGGCCCTGTCCTCTCAGCATCTTTCCCAGCTGGTTCCCACAGTCAGATGGAGGCACCACTGCCCCATGAAGCACTTGAGCAAGGGTGCAGTTGTCTTACTTGAGATGGTGGTAGTCATGGAACTCAGGTGAAGGCAGGAAGGGCAAGTGGTACCCACAGTGGGAGATAGTGGTGACGATGAGAGCCAGGGACAACCACACAGTGATGGAGGACAAATGAGAGCCCACTGCTAGAGGACCCACCATAACTGGCAACATGTTGGAAGCCTGCAAAGGAAAGGATGATTCAGGAGATGGAGGGACCCAGCTGGGTATTCACTCTGCCCTTCGTGGTTGTACTTGGGACACCCTGACTTAGCTTCATATTCCTCTGCAGCCGAGTCAATTTGTAAAAGGTTGTTGGAAAGAATACGATGAGGTACACTAGGCACCTGTTACATCAAGATATGGCGGAGTTGGTTATGAGGAGAAAGCAGAGCATGAAACCAGCAGCCTCCACTACTGTACTTCAGAGTCTGTTACTTACCACGTGTTCTATGGGGTGGGCATATATTGAGATCACGCCAATGGGTGCTGTCCACTCATGATGTTTCTTGTGTATTTTCTTATACAACGTGGGGTGGTGAAGGAGCCTGGAAAAATAATTCATAGATGGGAACTGCCAACGTCCACCTCCCTCCATCCCAAGCAGATCATCAGAAAGTCAAGGTGGGAACGTGGTCCCCATCTGAGGAACAGGCATCTGTAGTCTGCGGATGATAAGTCTGGTTTCCATTGTCTCCAACCCCAGCAGAGAAATAAACTGAAACCCAGGAAGGAATAACAGGAGCTAGATGGAGACTGACCCACTCTCCCATGCAAATAGGGAAACCATTTCTTCCCTGGGCATCATGTCAAGTTGGAGAATCAGTTGTGTCTCTGGTGCTTGTTGGGTAGGGCCTGAGAATAGAGACCACAGTTCAGTGGCCTCTTGTGACCAGGGAGTTGTCCCAGGAGGAGGCCATAAACATGGAAGTAAGGAGCTCACCGGTGTGAGTAGTAGAACAAGATTTCCTCCACAAGGGTGAAAAAGGCCATCTCCAGGAGGAACCAGTGGAAGGTGGGCAGTTCTTGAGAGAAAAGGTCTCCCCTCCACTTCAAGAAAGGGTAGCAGATGGCCAGCATGGGGAGAGAGATCATGGTCTGGTTGAAAATAACGGTGCGGATAGCATGACGCAGCTTCATGGGGTCTACCTGCCAAGACACAGAAGGAACAGGGAGAGGGACATGAGAAGTAGGTCTCTACCTCACGTGCTCAGTGTGGGCTCTCGGAGTGACCGAGGTCTCCACAGTCTGGCGCTGGCCATGGGAAACAGTATAGTCCTTCTTGTCACGGCAGTGTCTCCCCCAGAGCATAGGTTCTGTGGGCTAGGGATTGTCAGTGCTGAGTTCTGGCTCACACAACACCCTGTGCTCTACAGGACAAAGAAGCAAATCCCAGTTAAACACAGGAAGGGATAAGCAGCGATGGTCACTCAACCATCTTGATGAAGGATTCCAGAAGAGGTCTGTGTGACTGAGAGCAGGCTGGCCTTCTGTAGCCTTACAAAGATAACAACACATCTGCATGGATGGGAGTGGCAACCTCCTCCAGCTCCCTCAGCTTGGGGCCAATCCAGTGAGGCTGAGAAGATGAGGATGGAAGCTTTGGATTGTCAACCTTAGAGCTGGCAGCCTCCACCCAGTGCCCTCATGGCTACTCGGTGCCTGCTGGGAAGACACGGCCTGAGAATTAGGGCACTGGTGTGGTCTACAGGAACAGGAAGGAGGAAGCAGCCTTATGGGGAAGAGACTGGAAACAGTAGTCCTCCAACGTCTCAAACTTGCAACCGGTCAGGAGAAAGTTGTAACTTGTACAGTATTTCAATGGATGAATCTGAAATGGCGTGTAGTGAGTCTCATATATTTGTCCCACATTTCTTCTGTCTGTCTGTTTGTTTGTCTGTCTGTCTAAATCTTCCTTACTTTGAAATTCATGGAAAAAGACAGCCAAGAGCAAGGACAGAGGCTGAATATACCACTCTGAGAGGCTGCATCGATGCCTCTGAGACAATACAGACAGCTCAGAGAGACTGCCAGACTGCAGAGATGACTCAGTCAGAGAACTTTGCCTCAAGGGGGAACAAATGGGTGGCACTGTGTACCTGTGTTAAGTGGGCCAAAGGATGGTTTTGGTTTTGGTTTTTGAAACAGTCTTGGGGACTAGAGAGATGACTCAGTGGTTAAGACCACTGGCTGGTTTTCCAGAGGCCCCTGAATGCATGTGGCAGCTCACAACTGTCAATCTGACATCCTCTTCTGAACTCTGTGGGTGCTACTGCATGTATGTTAAACACAGAGACACATGCAGGAAAAACACGCAAACACGTAAAGGAAATAATTGAAACAGTCTCCTGTAGCCCTTCTGAATGATTCTTCTGGCTCTGTATCAGATGCTGGGATTCCAGGTGTATGCTGCCACACCCAGGCAAAGATTGTGTGATAATATTTAGAGATGGAAAAGTTAAAGCATTGATGTGATAATGTAAAGAGAAATGAGCTAGGTTGAGAGAAAGTCAGAATGTTAGGAAAGAGGGAAGAATCCTGAAGCCATTTCCTGGAGCCAAAAGGACAGGAACCAGGAGAGGTGACAGTCACAGCCCAGGACAGACCATGAGACCCAGAGCCATGGGAGCTGAGAGTAAGGGGCCTGGCTTTCATTTCTTCAGTGTGGTGGAGGCCAGGCTAGGAAGGAGGTGTTGAGAGAGGAGAGGTGTGCAGAGGCAAGGGGGAGGTGGGAGGGTGGCTTGTGGGTAGGCCTGGACCCAAGGAATGCCAGCATCCAACAGCTCCCACTGCAGTCAGCTCAGGGATCCTGCTAAAGCCAGCACCTCCTCCAGCTATTGAGGGAGGACATGGTCCAAGGTCCTTCCTGTGGCCTCAGACAGCACTTTGAAGCTGAGACTCCCCAGGATGGTCTGGGACGTGTCTGGATGGGTAGAGTGTGTTCTTGGAGTTCTTGGAGTTGTGCTGCAGCCATCTCTGTGACAGGCTGAGGCAGTCCTTTCTCCTCCTGGTATGTTGAGCACAGTGTCACAGGGCCACCTGGGGTGGGAATCAGCTGACCAGCACTTTGGTCTAGACTAGCTGTGGGTTGAGTGGCCTTTCAATTTCTCTCTTACTTTATGTTGTCATTGTTGAGGTGTGTGTGTGTGTGTGTGTGTGTGTGTGTGTGTGTGTGTGTGTGTGTGTAAGTGCCTTGTGCCCTGGTGTGCATCTGGGGTCAGAGTAAATGGTGTTGGTTCTCTTCTTCCCCTGTGTGGGCTCCAGGGACCAGACTCAGGGCTTCAGGCTTGGTGGCCATGTCCTTACTTGCTGAACCATCTCACTGACAGGGTCTCCTGTAGCCTAAGCTACCTTCACACTTCCTGTGTAGTCAAGGATGACCTTGAACCTCTAATCCTCCTGCCTCCACTTCCTGAGTGCTTAGATTATAGCTGTGCAGCCCCACATGTGCCTTAGTCAGGGCACCCAGGGCTTCTTTCAAGCTAAACAAGCACTGTATGAACCAAATATACCCAGCACCTTCTGGATTCAGGTCACCTCAAGGGTAAGATTTGGCTTGCCTGACTTTGGTCCCTGCATTCCCAGCACGAAGAGCTGCAATGCCACTTACCGGTTCATTCTTGCCAAGTTGGATGCGGTAGCGGGAGATGGAGGAGGGCTTCCCTGTTGTGTCCACCAGCAGCAGAAGGCCATTGAGAACCCAGAAGCACAGCGCAGGTACGAGGCCAGCACCTGAGGCAGAGAGCAGAGCAACTTAGACAATGCCAGGGACACAGTGGCTCACCAGGAAGTGAATGAACAAGTGCAGGGATCACTGTCTGGCTCCCTCTCCACAGTGTTTGTGTGTGTGTGTGTGTGTGTGTGTGTGTGTGTGCGCGCATGTGAGTGTGCGTGTGAGTGTGTGTATTTGAGACAGAATCTCACTGTATAGACTTACTTGGCTATGCTGTGAACTCACAATAGATTGCCCACTGCCACTCAAATGCTGGGATTAAAGGTAGGATTAAAGCACAGCTGAGGTTTTGGGTGTGAGTTTTGTTGTTGTTTTTTACTTGTTTTGAAACAGGCCAGTTTGAACCCAGTGATAGTCCAGACAGACCCCAAACTCACAGCAAGCCCCTTGCCTCAGCCACTTGCTCGGATAACAGGTGTGGCTGCTGTATCCTCTCAGCACAGGTACTGATGACACTTCTGGTCCCCTCACAAGTCTTCCTATTAGGATGAGGAGACCATCTGACCACCTGGTCTATTACCCCCCAGTACTGATGCTCCACAAAATATTTCAGAAAATGCTGATCAAAGTCAGGAGTCTCAGAAGTTCAATGGCCGTCCTCGGCCACATAACTCATTCTTGGACTTCCTGGGATACATGAAAACCTATGCCTAGAAGAAGAAAAATAGGGCTGGAGAGATGGCTAAGAGGTTCTGAGCACTGCATGCTCATCCAGAGGTCCTGAGTTCAATTCCCAGCAACCACATGGTGGCTCACAACCATCTATAGTGAGATCTGGTGCCCTCTTCTGGCCTACAGGTGTACATGTAGACAGAATACTGTATACGTAATACATACATACATATATATACATTCATAACTCTTCTTAAAAAGAAGAAAACAGAGGGTGGCTTAGTGGGTAAGCCTGGTGACCTAAGTGCCAACCCACGAACCATGTCAAAGTGCAAAGAGCAGTAACTGCAGGGTTGTCTGCTGATCCATCCACACAGTGTGGCATGTGCATGTCCCCGCCCACATCACAACACGATAATAGATAAAAATTAAAAAGAACACCCTGACCAAGACACACTTCAGCTGGCGTTTTGTTTCACATCCCACTTCTCATGGCTTTAGTCTCCTACCTACAGCAGTCATCCAAGGGACACCGCAGTGTTATCCTATGGCACTGTAGCTCCTCCTAGATTGGAATCCCTGGGGAACAAGGACACTGTTTCCTTGACCTCTGTCTCTGTCTTCTTCCTCTAGTCCTTTCTTGCCCCATCAAACAGTGTCTGGGGTAGGCAGGACACAGGAAGGACTTGGGCAGTGTGGGAGGACCACTGTTAGAGCCATTCTGCCAGACAGTTGGGTAGAGTCTGAAGAGGAAAAGGAGACAAAGCAAGCAGACACAGGCTTGTGGGTAGAAATGCTGATAGGGAGCCTGGCATGGTGGTACATGGCTTTAATCCCAGCACTTGGGAGGCAGAGGCAGGTGGATTGATGTGAGTTTGAGGCCAGCCTGGTATGCCAAGTGATTTTAGGACTGCCATGGCTACACAATGAAACCCTGTCTTGAAACACCCTCCCCCCAAAAAAAAGAGCAGCAGGAAAAGGCCCTTGCATCCAAGCTTGACAGCCTGAGTTCAAGCCCCAGGCCCACATTCTGGAAGAAGAGGACCCACTTCAGCAAGGTGTCCTCTGACCTCCACATGCATGCTATGGCAAGCCCATGCCCCCTTCACATGCACATGGAGTCAATCCACTTCTACACTACTACTACTAGTTAATAATAATAATAATAATAATAATAATAATAATAATAATAATAATAATAATAATAATAATACCACCAACAGCAACAACAAAAGTGATGATGATGATGGTGATGAGTAGTGCAGGAAAAGAACAAATGTGGAGCCCCACACACAGCCCTCTGTCAGGAATCTCACCTATAATGAACAGGATCCACTCCTTGCCTTCAAATGGAGACAGCAGTTTCTCCCACTGGGTCTGCCAAAAGTGGCCAGAAGTACCCCAAAATGTCTGAAGATGCCTTGGAAGGAAAACCATTCAAGTTTCTGGGAGAAGGCTGAGAAGCCAGCTCTTTCTTGCTGTGCCTCTCACCCCTGAGGTCTGAAGGGAGCACACTCACCATGTGACCGAGTTCCAGAAGGCCCCAAGCAAGAGCAGCCCAGAGCCCAGGATGAGAGCTGTCCTCCTCATGGAGCCCCAGATGTGTCCCTCCTGCAGGAGTTGGGAGTGTCAGGCCTGTCAGGCTCCTACTGGGAGCAGGCTGCTGACCTACCCCACAGCTGTGGAAGGCCCTTCCCTTCCAAAGGTTACTGGCTGTGTACAGAGTCTAGGCTGGGGGAGGGAGGAGGATTGCCCCATCTCCAGCAAACCTGTTGAGTGACATTGCCGCCCACATCTGCATAGGAAAGGCTTTTCCCAGCTGTGTGTGTTGTCAGACCTCATGGCAAAGGGTTCTTCAGCACTCAGTGTGTCCTCTTCAGCACTCAGTGTGTCCTGTAGTCCCCTTCTTAATCATCACAGTTACAGTCAGGTATGGTGGGGGTACAGAACTGTAATCCCAGGTCTTGAGAGGTGGAGGTGGGAAGATTAGGGGTTCAAAGTCAGCCTGGGCTACTTGAAACTGTCTCAAAGAGAGTGGGGTGACTATCGTGGTTCGTGGTTCTTACACATTCTACAAAAACATTTGTTGAAGGTTGGTCTGATGTATTTTGGGTGCTAATTACTGCTTGCCGTCCCCATCCCCCATCTTGTACCTTGCCTAAGAGGTTTGCCAAATAAAAGGTCAGCACACCTGTGAGTTCAAGGCCAACCCAGTCTACATCCAGGGCTGGTAAGATAACAGGGAGAACCGTGTCCCAAAAAACTAAAAAATAAATAATAATAATAATAATTATAATAAATTTTTAAAAAAGGAAGAAGACGATTGTGCCACAGGTGAGGTAGAGGAGAAGCACCTGGCCAGCGTGGATGGAGACTTCGTCCAGATGATGATAATTAGCTTGTATTTGGGATTATAGATGGGAGGTGGCTTGATAGAAATCATTAGAAGCAGATTTATGGGAAATAGTTTATGCGATTAATCTCTGCCCTGCTCCAAGTTAACTAAGGCTATTTTAAAATATAACAGGTGTCAGTGCCTTGACTTATTGCTAGTGGGTTAGGAAATACTGCCCTAATAATAATTATAGGCCTGGTAATAAACATTATTAAGCCATAGTGATAAATTAACCACAACAAACATTCTCTAAATAGAAGCCATAGAAGGCAGCAAGACCAAACAGCAACCCCCCACCCCCTCCAGTTGGCACCTGGGCTCACTCCAGCTAATGACTATGACAGGCATTTGATGACACAGGCCTGAGAGGCACTACCTTCTCTCAGGCTGGTAACCTGAGGGTGTGTGGTTTCTGCTGGTCCATTCCCAGAAACCTGAATCTTCAAGTCAGCCCTCAGCCCTGTCCACTCTACTCAGCCTCAAAAGACAAAGGGTCCTTTTCATGGGCAGTGAAGGTACACACGTCCGTCAGGGTGCTGGACTCAGGAAAGCCTCACTCTCTCGTCTCCCGTTTCCTGTTCTTCTAACTCTTTATCTGCCCTCTGACAAGATTTCCTCAAACCAATGAGAATGTGTGTGTGTGTTTTGTGTATGCATGCATATGCCAAATGTCAGCCTTTGGTGCTTTTCTTCAGGAGCTGTCCACTATGGCTTTTTTTTTTTTTTTTTTTTTTTTTGAGACAGGGTTTCTCTGTGTAGCCTTAGCTGTCCTGGACTCGCTTTGTAAACCAGGCTGACTTTGAACTCACAGCAATCTGCCTGCCTCTGCCGCCCAAGTGCTGGGATTAAAGACATGCACCACCTCCGCCCAGCTCCACTTTGTCTTTTGAGATGGTCTCTAACTGGGACCTGAAGCTCACTGATGAGGCCATGTTGGCTGGCTAACCTCCATAGCTCTCTGACTGTGTTTGCCTCCTGGAGCTGGGATTACAAGTAGATGCTGTGAGTCAGGGGCGGGGGTGGGGAGTGAGGTGGTGGTGGTGGTGGCGCACTCCTGTAGTCCAGCACAGGCTGGGATTAAAGGCGTGGGCCACCACTGATGGATTCTCAAACTTTTGGAGTCAAGAGCTGGAGAGATGGTTCAGAGGTTAAGAACACTGCTCTTCCAAAGGACCTGAGTTCAATTCCCAGTAATCACATGGTGGCTCATAACCATCTACAATGAGATCTAGTGCTCTCTTCTGGCATTCAGGCAGAATGTATCTTTTTAAAAAAATAATAAATCTAAAAAACCCCGCAAAAAAAACCCTTCTGGAGTCAATAAAGTGAATTAGCCAACGAAAAGGTGACCCCACCCCTGTAATCCCAGGATTTAGGAGGCAGAGGCAGGTGGATCTCTGTGAGTTCAAGGCCAGCCCAGGCTATATAGCGAGACTTTGTGTCAAAATTAAATAAGCAAACAAGAACAAATGATAAGAGGCAAATAAATAAATAAATAAATAAGGGGCTCAGTAGTTAAGAGCACTTGTTACTCTTGCAGAGGACCCAGATTCAATTCCTAGGACCCACATGGTGGCTCGCAAGCATCCATAACCTCCATTCAAGGGGACCTGATGCCTTCTTTTGACCTCTATAGGCACCAGGCAAATATATGGTGCATGGTGCATGCAATTACTCATACACATAGAATAAATAATTTTTAAAATTACAAAAAAAAAAATAGGGCAGGCGGTGGCGCTACACACCTTTAATCCTAGCATTCAGAAAGCAGAGGCAGATGGATCTCTGTGCATTCAAGGACAGCCTGGTCTACAGATTGAGTTTCAGGACAGCCAGGACTACACAGAGAAACCCTGTCTTGAAAAAAACATTACAAAAAAATAAAAAGAAAGGCTGGATTTCATTTACAGGATTGGATTCTTTCAGCTGGGTTTTGTAATCTCTTCAGCAGGCCAGATAAAGTACAAAGGTGTCCTTGAAGTGCTGGGACATAACAGTACACAGCTGAGCTGGGTCAAAGGATGCCCCTTCATCTCTCAGTGCATGGCAGTTCTGTTATCTCTATAGCAGTTTTTCTGAAGATAAAAGCTGAGGCAGCAGAGAGCAGAGATCAATGTAGGGCAGCAGTGGCCTTTCTACTCACATAGCCCCCCACCACACACACATACCCAAGTCCTTGTGTACTTATAAATCTCTGCCCAGTCATTAAAATGAGTATATTACCTTGGAACAACCACCCCTAAAACCTTGGGGTGGATAAGAGACATAATAGAATCAGGACATGGTGGTACAGCCTTTAATTCTAGCACTCAAGAGGCAGAGGCAGATAGAACAGATTGCTGTGAGTTCAAGGCCAGCCTGGTCTACATATGTGAGTTTCATGCCAGCCAGGGCTATGAAGAGAGACCTTGTCTCAAAGAACAACAAGTGGGACTGGAGAGATGACTCAGAGGTTAAGAGCACTGACTGCTCTTCCAGAGGTCCTGAGTTCAATTCCCAGCAACTGCATGGTGGCTCACAACCAGCTATAATGGGATCTGGTGCCCTCTTCTGGCCTGCAGGTGTACATGCAGGCCACTGCATAAATAATAAATCTTAGAAAAGAAGGATAAGGAACAGGAGACGATGCTGACCCCGTCCCCTTGACTAGTGGGGGCAGCGGGCAGCTGCTTACCCAGCTGGACTTCTCATGGTATCTTGGGTTTTCTATGCTTCCTGTCATCTGGAAGATAAAATACAGGTTTTGTGGTCACTGTCACATGCAGCTGAAGAGGGGACAGTGGAGGAAGTCAAGGCTGGCACCAGACAAACTGATCCTAAAATTTATACTGCAGTAAATAGCTAGGAAATGGCCAAAAAGGAAGAGTGATAAAAGGGGCAGACACAAGGATGTGAGGTCTTCCAACTTTGAAGGCAGAGCTTCATACAAAACTGATTTGAGGCCAGGCACACGCCTTTAACCCCAGCACTCGGTAGGCAGAGGTAGGCAGATTGCTGTGAGTTTTAGGCCAGCCTGGTCTACAAAGTGAGCCCAGTACAGCCATGGTAACACAGAGAAACCCTGTCTCAAAACAAACAAACAAACAAACAAACAAAAACAAACAAACAAACAAACCAAAAAACTGATTTGAGGGGCTGGAGAGATGGCTCATTAGTTGAGAGCACTGGTTGCTCTTGCAGAGGACCCAGGTTCAGTTCCCAACACCTCCGTTATAGTTCAGAACCCTCTGTAACTCCAGGTCCATGGGATCTGGTACTATCTCCTAGCCTCCTTAGGCACTAGACATAGACGTGGGACACATACACACATGTAGACTAAACAATCATACATTTAAACCTCACAGTATTTTATGTGTGCTGTGGATGTTGCCCATGAGCACAGGTCCCCACGGAGGCCAGAAAAGGACATCAGAGAAGCTGGAGGTGGGGCTACAGGTCTTTGTGGGACACTGAATGTGGGTTCTGGGACCTGAACTGGGTCCTCTGAAAGAGCGAGCACTCTTATTGGCTAAGCCATCTCTGCAGCCCTGCCCTTTATCTTTACTGCACTTGGTGCTTCTACTCTACTCAGTTAGAAGTGTACATAAGTGCTTTCCAACAGTTGGCTTGGAGCCCCAGTTCTGTGGGAGGCACAGCATGCTGAAAGGTCCTCAGGGTCTGGTGCCTGCCTTGCTTTGCCTTTGGCCTTGTTACTATATATCCTTTTGTTTTATGACGGAGCTTTAATGAGCCCATGGAAAGATACTCGGCTTCATTAACTATAAGGACAATGAACCTGCCACCTCACACTGGTTAGGACAGCAGCTGTGAAAACCTAACACAGGGCTGAGGATGTGGCTCAGCACCTGGAGTGGTTGTGTGGCACTCAAGAAGTTCTGGGTTCCATCCCCAACAACAGGTGAGGTGATGCATAGACGCCTGTGATCCCAGCACTCAGGAGTCAGGAAGACAAGGAGTTCAAAGTAGGAAACTTAATTTGGGTCCAGGTGTGCCAGTTCACAGTGTCATCCACTTCTGGGGCATTAGAGATGGAAGGATGCCTGAGGGTCACTGGACAGCCAGCCAGTCTAGTTAAATCTGAAAATGTAGGTTCAGTGAGAGAGCCTGTCTCCAAGATTAAGGCAGATAGTCTGGGACGGTGGGGCATGCCTTTAATCTTAATTACAACTTTGGGAGGCAGCCAGGCTACATATAATAAGGTGAAAAGTAATTGGTGAAAACACCTTACTTCACCTGTAGACTCAACACTCAAACATATACGTGTGTGTGTGTGTGTGTGTGTGTGTGTGTGTGTGACCAACTCACTACCTGCCTCTGCCTCCTGAGTGCTGGGTTTAAAGGCGTGCACCACGGCAGGAAGTTTAATGACAGAAAGAAAAGAGAGACCTTGCCTCAAAGCAAGCTGAACGGAGAGAAACAATTCCTGTTCCTCTTATCACCACACTCATTATCCTGCACACATGTATACACACACACACACACACACACACACACACACACACACACACACACAAGAGTTGGCTAGATAACAGAGAAAGATCCTAACATTATCATCTAAGCAGCAGCTTCCTGTAAAGGGACAAATATTTTTGTCCCCTCAAGAGTTAATCCAAGTGGGCCTATTAATCAATTGGATTCCTGCCCAAAGACTTTAAGAAACAGAGTTGGGGAGTTGGAAAGATGGCTCAGCAGTTAAAAGCACTGACTGCAACTGGGCATGGTGGCGCAGGTCTTCAATCCCAGCAGCTGGGAGGCAGAGGCAGGCAAATCTCTCTGAGTTTGAGGCCAGCCTGGTCTACAAAGCAAGTTCCAGGACAGCCAAGGCTACACAGAAAAAACCTGTCTCAAAAAAACCAATAAACAAACAAGCAATAAAATGTAATGAAGTCTCCCTAAACATGTCCATCCTTACAGTGGTCTTTCTGGCACTGGCCACTCTCCCTTCTTTAAAGTGTTCAGGTCTCCCTCTCCTCCAGAGCGTCCTGATGTCCTTCTGTTATCAACTGTCTCTGTAGGCCACTGCACACCATTCGATTCTTCTCATGGAGATCATGTGGATCAAACATCAACTACGAGGCCGCAGAAAGATTCAGGTTTGACTCAAGTTTCACAAATTTGGTGGCAGAACTTGAATTTGGTGCTCATCATATGTACAAAGTACAGAATGCCATCGTGAGAGTGAGTGCCTCAAACTGAAGGGTACGAGGAGATGAGCCTGCTGGCCACAAACAGTGCATCAGTGTGTGTGTGTTACACTAGCAAAGAACATGTTTCTCTAGCACGTGCATCGGTTTGTCTGAGCAATGTTGCACATCAGGGCTGGCGATGCAGCTCAGGAGATGAGTTCCGGAAGCCCAGTTTTCCATTCCTGGTATTGTGTAAATTGGGTGTGGTGGCTAATGTCTGTAATCTCAGCAGTCAGGAGGCAGAGGCAAGAGGATCAGGGGTTTAGGCTCAGGTTGGGAAGATGGCCCAGTGGGCAAAGTGCTTGCTGCTCAAATGTGATAACCTGAATTCAAATCTTTAGAATCCAGGTGAAAGCCAGGCACAACAGCACACACCCATAACCCCAGAGGCATGGACAGTGAGTATTTCAGAAGCTCATGAGCCAGCTAGCCTGGGGTATGCATAGAGTGGTGAGTGATGAGACAGACCCTGTGCCGGGTAAGGTGGAAGATGAGATACACATCCTTAGATTGTCCTTATTCAGACTCACATACACGTCTAAACACACATTAAAAAAAAAAAAAAAGACTTTCAAGATCAGCATCACCCATAAATTAGGTTTGAGGCCAGTCTGAAAAATACAAGACCCTTTAAATTTAAAGAAAAGAAAGACATTTCTTGTTTCTATCTTTCAAAATAATATTATGTGACTTTTCCAGAGGACACAGTACTCCAAAGACTGAACTGTGTTTAAGATCAAGGATACATTCTGCAAAGAGAAAAGGAGACACAAAAACAAAGTTTCTAGCAGGGTGGTGGTGGCAGCCGTGGTGGCACATGCCTTTAATCTCAGCATTTGGGAAGCAGAGGCAGGTGGATCATTGTGAGTTCCAGGCCAGCCTGGTCTACAGAGTAAGTTCCAGGACAGTCAGGGTTACACAAAGAAACCCTGTCTCGAAAAACAAATAAACAAACAAAAACCAAAAGAGAGGTTTTTGCTATTATGATGAGTTGGTTCTCTCTTAAAGAGAACCTGGCTTGTACTATGATTTTTCCAAATTTAGTACTTTTCAGCTTTGATTTGAGGAAAGCTGTGCTGGCTTGCTTAAACGAACAAGCCAAACAAACCCAATTTAGATAAATTACACTTTAAGAACCTAAATATTAAGCTGGGTTTGGTGGCGCACACCTGTAATCCCAGTGTTGAGGAGACAGAGACAGGCAAATCTCTGTGAGTTCGAGGCCAGCCTGTTCTACAAAGTGAGTCCAGGATAGCCAGGGCTCCACAGAGAAAGCCTATCTCAAAAAAGAAAAAAAATGAATAAATAAAAACATAAGTGTCAGCCGGGTGTGATGGCGCACACCTTTAAACCCAGCACTCAGGAGGCAGAGGCAGGTGGATCTCTGTGAGTTCGAGGCCAGCCTGGTCTACAAAGTGAGTCCAGGACAACCAAGGCTACACAGAGAAACTCTGTCTTGAAAAAAAAAAAAACCCCACTAAGTGTCAGATGGAGGAATAGGGTGAGCACGGGCGGAATGGAGACAGTGTCATATTGAGATTTATAGGTGATCAAATTTTCCAGATTTTCTTTCAAATTCAAGGTTCCTGGGTGTTCTGTGTGAAAGAATGTCTGTTTTACAGGCTGTCAGGTCCACCCCAAACCCTACAAGACCTCCTGGGGAAGCCAGGCCTAACATTCTGTTTCAAGCTCCGTGTTCTTTAGGAGTCCAATGTCACAAGTGAGGAGATGAGAGAACCAGCATGACATTCTGCCCAGCCCACCTCTGCACAGGCTGTTTACATATTACGCACAAACTTTGCGAGACTCCCTGAACAGACCACCCAAGAGCCGAGTCCAAATGCAATCACAGAAAGTCTTTATTGCAGGTTCGAACCTGGGCCACTTCCTTGCATCTGCAGTGTCAGGCGTGGTGGTGTACCCCTGTAATTCCAGCACTGAGAAGGCAGAGGCTGGTGGATCTGAGTTTAAGGTCAGCCTGGTTTACAAAGAGAGTTCCAGCACAGCCAGGTCTATTACACAGAGAAACCCTATCTTGATAAAGAAACAAAACAAAAGAGTTTCTGGTAGCTGGGTGTGGTTGTGCACGTCTGCAATCCCAGCTACTTTGGATACTGAAGCAGGAAGTTTGCAAGTTCACAGTCATCCTGGACAACTTGGCAAAACCTTATCTCAACATAAAATTAAACAAAGAAACAAACAAAAAGGAAAATGGGTGTAGCTTGATGGTAGAACACAGGTTTAGTATCCATAGGCTCTGGGTTCTATCCCTTGTACAAATAAAAAAAAAAAAATTACAATGGCAGTGCATACCTGTTGTGTTTACAGTGGCATCAAAACACTAACCCAAAGCCTGGCATAGAGCCCACATTCAGGAAGCACTTGCTGAGTAAACACAGAGCACAAACTAAGTTTTTTCCCCCCTCCCAGATGTGCCCAGAGCTTGTGGCTGAGCACTTTTGTCTTTCCTTCCTTCTAGTGACTTGCTTGGTAAGGCAGAAGCAGACCTTCCTTGCATTTATTTTATCGAATTGACTTATCTCCCTGTCTCAGCCAGAAACATGTTTGGAATTGCAAGCAAAAGCGATAGCAACTCATAAGCCTCATAAGCACCACAGGGCTCTAGGGCCTCCCCGCAAGCCTCTTCTTCACTGCTCTGTCTCCCCAGTCAGTTTTGGTGGGAGTCCTTCTAGGATTATTGGACAAACTGATAGTCCGAAACCTGAAGCCTCCGTAGTGAAGGTGCTTTGGCCTGCCCAGCTCACAGCCCACACATCCTTTCCAGCAGTTTCTTCCGATTTTACTTCCCTTCTGGGAACAGACGTCCTGTCCTGTTGTGTTGTGCTCCCCACCCCCAACCAATTCATTACAACTAAGTCAGTTTTACAGCCCAAGCACACTTCACCAGTGGAGGACAGGAGAGGACAGGTTGATGGCAGAGGGGCACTTAGATGCAGTCTGGCCTTCCCAACAGTCCCCTGCTCACCTCTGCAGAGGGCTGTTTCCAAGTCTCCCAAGCCAAAGGTAGAGCCTGCAGTGCTTCAGGTTTTTGTGACTGCTGCATAGAAGTAGCCCTGCCTGCAGGCTAACTTTGCTGTCACCAGCTCAGCTTGGGTGGGTCAGGAGGCTGGCCCTGGTGATCACATTACACAGCTGCCGACTGGCTCTGGCTAGGCACGTGACGAGAAAAAGTTTAGGTCTGCGTGGACTGGAAACAGAACGCCTTTCTTTTGGAAGGAAATGTCCTTAATGGGAGAGGACAGCTCAAGAGCTTGGAAACAGGCCATTGGCCCAAATCTGCTTCCCTCTTTCTTCCTTGTCTTCTCTTTTAGAAACTGTTAACACACAGGAAGACAGGCTGAGAAAAAGATGTAGGTGGTTGACAATGGCACACAGTCCAAGCTGACAGAATGACTAGAGGACTGTTTCACTCTAACTTCAAGCCTGCCCTTCCTCTTTTAAAAATAGTGCATGTATTTAAATTTAAAATTTTTCTTATTTAGGGTTATCTGAGACAGAATCTTTCAGTGTAGCCCTGGCTGTCCTGGAACTCAGAGATCCCTCCCACTCACCTTTGCCTCCTAGTACTGGGATTAAAGGTGTGTCGCCACACCCGCCTCTAATTTCTTTAAATTTACCTGTATATGTGTGTATCTGCTAGTCTGTATGTACAGCACTTGACTGCAGGTACCTCAGGAGGCCAGATTCTGATTGTCTGATTACCAGAACTGGACATACAGGTTGTTGTGAGCTGCCCCGTGTGGGTGCTGGGAACTGAATTCTGATCTTCTACAAGAGAGCAAATTCTTGTAATCTCTTGCAATTTCTCCTGTCCTGTTATTATTATTATTTTTTTAAAGACACAGCCTTATTTATGTAGCCCAGACTGGCCTTGCACTCCTGACCATCCTACCTCAGATAATTTTGGAATCACAGGCATTCACTATAATGCTGGGCTACAAATTATTTAAAAAGAGTCAACTATTAGATGGCAGGCTTGCCACTTTATGACTGGGGTCACTCTTTTAAAAGGCCAGATCCTACAGCCTGCAGGGACCAAGGCTTCCTTCAGCTCCCTCTGGGAGAGTTGTGTGACTTCACAGCTCTCAGTCTAGGATACCTGGCTCCTCTGTGCTCTGGCTCCTCTGTGCTCTTTGTCACTTATTCCATGTAAATCCCTTGTTCTGAGACTTCCCATCAGTCCCCACAAACTGGAGGAAGTGCCCTGAAGACTACTTTCTTCTTCTTCTTCTTTTTTTTAAAGGATTTATTTATTTTATTTATTGCATATGAGTGCTTTATCTGTAGAAGAGGGTATCAGATTATATTATAAATGGTTGTGAGCCACCATGTGGTTGCTGGGAATTGAACTCAGGACCTCTGGAAGAGCAGGTGGCATTCCCAATCACTGAGCCATCTCTCCCGCCCCCTGAAGACTACTTTCTAAAGAGGCTTCTCTGGCCTCCCTCTCCCATTCATTTCATACAGCCTTAGCTGGTCTGGAACTTGCTATGTAGATCAGGCTGCCTGTTTCCCAAGAGCTGGGGTTTAAGGTTTGTGCTATAATGGCAGGATATTTTGTTTAGAACTCTGTATGTCTTCGTCCCTTTCTTGCTCTGTGTGTGTGTGTGTGTGTGTGTGTGTGTGTGTGTGTGTGTGTGTGTGTGTGTGTGTGTGACGTGACTGCAGTGCCCTGGATCCCAGAAGAGGCTATTGGATTCCCTGAAGTTACAGGCAGTTGTGAACACTCCATGTAGGTGCTCGGAACCAAACTCTGGACTCTGGTCCTCTGGAAGGGCAGCAAGCATTCTTTTTTCTTTTTGGTTTTTCGAGACAGGGTTTCTCTGTGTAGTCTTGGCTGTCCTAGACTCGCTTTGTAGACCAGGCTGGTCTTGAACTCACAGTGATTCCACTGTATCTGCCTCCAGAGTGCTGGAACTAAAGGTGTGTCACCACCACGCCCCGCAGGGTTTCCTTATTTTTGAGAGACACCAATATACCTTCTTCTATTTTTCAGATGTTTACATGAGCCTGTTTTGTGCACTGATCAGATAGTGTCCAGGATCCTGGTACTAACTGTAATTCAGTGGGAAGGGCACCCACCTACCACGGCAGGTGCCGAGTTCCAGTACTACCTAAACTTACTCTGGTCCTCTCCTGATTCATTACCCGATTTCCCACATGCCAAGGGTCACTGCCAAGGGGAAACTTTCATTGCTCATTTACAAAGATGCACAGGAACTTTCTGCTGTTCTCTCATCTCTGCTTGTACATCCCATTCCACTAGGGCTGTTTCTCCTGTTCTCACCCATTCTTTTTGTTTTGTTTGTTTGTTGATTGTTTGTTTTTTGAGAGAGTGCTTCTCTGTGTGGCTGTCCTGGACTCACTATGTAGACCAGGCTGGCCTCGAACTCACATTGATCTGCCTGCCTCTGCCTTCCAAGTGCTGGGATTAAAGGTGTGTGCCACAACACCCAGTTCTCTTTTAAAATATTTATTATTTATACAGTATTTTAAAATTTTTATTTATTATTTACACAGTATTCTGCCTGCCTGCGCAAGAAGGAACTAGATCTCTTTACAGATGGTCATGAGCCACCATGTGGTTGTGGAAATTGAACTTGGGACCTTGGAAGAGCAGAGGGTGCTCTCAACCTCTGAGCCATCTCTCCAGGCCTCTCACCCACTCTTATGCCTCTAGTTCTTTCTGTGGTTGGAAACTTCTGTGAAGTTCTGAAGCCTCTGGGGTCCCACTGCTACTAGAACTCTAAAAGAGATCCTAACTAAATTACCCCTGGAGACTGGTGGTGACTGGTGACCCTCCTTCCTTATGCCTTGTACAGGGTACAGAATACACCATACAAACTAGGACTGACTCTCTTTGAAATCATGTTTGGGGTGCCCTCCCCATTATCCCCAAACTAAAATCTCAATTGTTAACTGAGTTTGATAATCATGATCTGCTTTTCTCCCTTGATGCTCTGTGGGTAGCCCACAAGGACGTCTGGCCCAAACAAAAGGTGCTATACGAAACTGAGCCACCACCTGAGATACATTGCTACCAGCCTGGAGACTGGGTGTATGTCCGCAGATACCAACAGGGGACATTCCAACTGGAAGGGACCTTACGTCATGATCCTGAGCTCTCAAAGTTGATGGGATTGCCTCCTGGGCACATTACACCCATGTCTGACCAGCAGAAACATTTGCAGTTAGAGAAGACTACCTGCCAAGATGGATAGTCACCAGAGACAGCCAACCCCCTCAAACTCAGATTGCAATGCTCCTAGCAATGGCTCTAACCATATGCACCATTACAGCTAACCCCACCAGCCCTTCAACAGCTCCTGGGTAATAACTAATCCAGAGACAGGACCTGGGGTATGCCTAGCTCAATGTACTGGGCCAGGGGACCCCATGATTTCCTGATCTCACCTTTGATCTTTGTCGATTAGGCAACAACTCTTGGCCAAGTACCCAACAGACACTCAAAGACTCATACCCTAGGTGCCGATGAGAAACTTTCTATGTCTGCCCTGGGGGAAAAAGAACAAATCAATGTGGGGGATCTCAGGCTGATTACTGTGCCTCATGGGGGTGTGAGACCTCAGTGGTGACCTCAAAGGCCATTCAGGGTGCCAAATGGTCAACAGCAAAAAAAAAAAAAAAAAAAAAAAAAAAGCAAAAGAAAAGATCTCATCAAACTGGATAGAAGGGACAACTCGTCTAGGGTAACTATACAGTTTATAGACATGGGGAAAAAAAGGCCTCTGGATGGGAAGTGGGAAAATCTGGGACCTCCATTTACATGTCACTGGGGTATACTATCTGGGTCTAATATTCTTATTAGACTACAGTACCAGCCTTTCCCCGGTCCCACCAGGATAGGCCTAAATTCAGTTCTAGCTCTGAATCTGGTCCTGGCTATCCCCTTCCAGACTACTGCCTTACCCCAGGACTCCCAATGGCCTCTAAAACCTACCGCCCCAGGACTGGAGCCTGATCTGACCCATTATGGCGGCTGATGGGCAATACCTTCAAAGTCTTAAATTCCTCAATGGCAGATCTAACTACCTCCATCTGGCTATGCTATAGTCTAAGCCCTCTATTATGAAGGTGTTGCCGTGAATGGAAATTATACTGAAAGTAACACCCACTCAGATTGTAGATGGGATCAAGGAGGTCTGGCACGACTGTCTAGTCAGTGATTGGGCAAGGGCTATGCATAGGAAAGATCCCCCAATCCACCAATATTTGTGCAACCATACTCAGACAATAAATACTCCTAAGTATCTGGATCCCCCTAGTGACAGATGGTGGCCTGCTCTACCAGCCTGACTGTGTGTCCATGGCACCCTACTAAACAATTCCAAAGATTTTTGCATCTTAGTACAACTAGTGCCCTAATCACGATCACATATCCCATAAATAAGGAAGTTCAAAATGACCTAAGAGGCTGGTTTCCCTGAATAAAGAGAGAACCCATAACGGCCATCACCTTCACAATGCTATTAGGCCTGGGGCTAGTGGGAGCTGGCACAGGGACCTCAGCCCTCGCCATCCAGAACAGAAACTATCCTGACCCGAGACAGGCCATAGACTCAGACATTCAAAACCTAGAACAACCAGTTGCACACCCATGGGAATCTTTGGCTTCTTTGGCTGAGGTGGTACTGAACAACAGAAGAGGATTAGACTTCCTTTACCTCCAGTCGGGAGGCCTTTGTGCAGCTTTAAGGGAAGAATGTTGCTTTTACACAAACGACTCTGTGAGTGGTAAAAGAGTCCCTAGCCAAAGTAAGAGAGAGTCTAGCTGAGTGTAATCTCGAAAGAGAACAAGGCCAAGGATGGTTCGAGTCTTGGTTCAACTCCTCCCCATGGTTCACCACCCTAGTTTCTACCCAGCTAGGTCCCTTATTGATATTGCTCCTTCTAGTAACTTTTGGTCCTTGCATTCTCAAAAGGCTAATTTCCTTCATCTGAGAAAGAATTAACACTGTACAGTTGATGGTCCTCAGGTCACAATACCAACCCATCACTAACAGTGCAATTGAACTCACCTCCATGAACCTATGATTGGGCCCTCGGTTCCTGAGAAAGGAAGCAATGAAGAGTCTGACAAGGCTGGCAGACTCCATGAAAGGCTTCAGTTTTCACTAACACAGCATAAGGCTGAGAGCCTGTTTCCCAAGAAAAGGAACTTCAGTTTTAAAGAAAACCACAGGATGGCCTGATCAGGCATTCCCTAGTAACTGCCCCTAGCAACAGCCTATCAGAGAACGACAGGAAAGGCCTGAAGGCCAGACGGCCTAAAGTCCAGATGTGGCAAAGGACCAGGTGTACTTTTTTTTATAACATTGTGACCAGTTGTGGCTAAGGCTACATTTAGCGGCCAATCAGAAGACAAGACTCACATTAGTCCTACCTAAGCCCTAGCCAGTGATTAACACTCCCCAGTGGAATTTGCCCAGCCTGCTGTAGCCGTGATAAAAACCCTGCCTTATCTGAGTCTGACGCTCTCGTTCCCTAGCCACTGTGTAGGTGATAGGTGAGAGGCCCAGCTCAAGCTTGGAATAAAGACCCTCATGTGTTTGCATCAGAAGTGGCTCCTTGGTGGTCTCTGGGGGTGTCTGTGACCTGGGCATAACAGTGTCTAGCTAGTCAAACAATCTTAATACCTTAAGAGGCCAGCGGAGCTGCAAACCATTAACACTGTTGCAGAGAGAATTCAAGGCAGATACAGTTACTAACTGCTCAGGTCTCTTTCTTCATGGTGGTGGTTATTGCTCTAAGGTTTCATCCTCATCATAGTCTTGAGACACAGTCACCCGTGTGTCTATTTACAGATCTGGGAAGGAAAAGAAGCAAAGGCCGGGGTTCAGAAACTGCCCTTGCAATTTCTATCCCAGAGGCTGGCTGTGGGTTTTTTGTTTTTCACTTCTCCCGAGAATAGTTAATTAGCCAGGAAGTCCTATTTTGGAATCGCTTAAGGAATAAAAGTTTAAAATGAGCAGGGCACGGTGGCGCACGCCTTTAATCCCAGCACTCGGGAGGGAGAGGCAGGTGGATCTCAGTGAGTTCGAGGCCAGCCTGGTCTACAAAGCGAGTCTAGGACAGCCAAGGCTACAACACAGAGAAACCCTGTCTTGAAAAAAAAAAAAGTTTAAAATGAAAAGGGTAAAGTGACTGGGAAATGGTTTGCCAGAAGGGGACAGACACCTATTGTAAGCTTACCTACAGGCCCCTGGAGAGGAAGCATCAGGGATGGAGGCTGGAGCCTAAGTGCTCCTCACTTCCTCCCAGGGAAACGGGAGTTGTTTTGGTGATGATGCATCCCAGCAAGCACGGTCCTGTTCCCCGAGGACAGTGGGCGGAGAGTTCTCTTTGTCTCCCCGACCCCTGGCAGCCCGCTCTCTGACTCGCCCCTAGTGCTATGAGCTAGGGCCCTGGTGAAGCACTGCCCAGGCCATCTGGTTGCCATAGCAACGCTCCGTCAGGTCCTGGGAAGTCGTGCTGAACTGACCTCATCACGACTTGGTTTGGTGGTGCCTTCCCCATCCCCAGCTAACGGTCACCCAGAAGGGGTTCCGTGAGTAGATGTTCTGTGAATGAGGGGGTCCAGGTAGCTAGCGGCAATCGAGGGGTCAGGACACCCCTTGTGCGCTGCACCATCACCTCCAACCAACAGTTTCAATGCGCGTCTTGACTGGAGACTTGGTCAAAGGGGCCACGCCCGCGGGGCTGGCTCTATATTTCGTCTTTCCCGGAGGCGCGACTCAGAATACTCCAGACACCAGCTGGGGTCGTAAAGGCTCAGGCGCGGACGAAAGCTGCGCAGTCTCACACCGTCAGAGGCCGCAAGTCGCAAGTCGTTTTGCGCGCGCGCCCTCCGATCTCCGGTTTTTTTTTTTTTTTCCTCGTTCTGCGCCTGCGCAGGAAGGCGGGGTGTAGTCACCTGAGCGCGCACTGGGGGCGGAGCCGGGGCGGATGGGCCCGCGCCAGCCTAGAGTGATGCCAGAGAGTAGGCGAGTCGGGAGGGCCGAAGGGTAGAGCGGCACAGCCCTTTGGTTTGGTGCACATAGTAGGCCGCTCTGGGTGCTGGGGCTCGCGTCTCATTGGCTCGCTGGGTTCCTGGAGCGGATCCGGGGCAAGAAGGAGGAGAGAGCTCCGGGTCAAGGGCCGCTGCCGTCTGGACTGGGCCGCCAGCCCGCGCTCGGCGGGACCGCCAGCCAGGGTAAGCGGGCTGCATTGCCCAGGGTAGGAGCAAGAGGCGGAAGTGCCTCCGTGACGACCCATCCTACATACGGGAACATCGAGGCACAGAGGCCACGGCGCTCCCGGTTCCCGGAGCCCGGCCTGGAGACTTTAAGAAATGGTGGGGGAGGCAGGAGGCCGCCTTGCTTGGATCTTGGAGTGCTGCAAGCTTTGCGTGGCAGGGCCGCCCCCCGGGGTGGGGGAGTGTAGCCAGCAAGCTGGATGGGGCGCCATCAGAGTTCCGGCCTATGGCCTGGAATGCTCCGGAGGGGACCTGTTGCCATTTCTTCTAACGGGCCTCGGCTTCCTCTTGAGCCCGCCTTGCACGACAGAGCCTTTGTTTAGTCTTCTAGAACAGGGAAGTGAAGCTTATTGTTTCCTACAGGCTCTGGCGTAAACAAAACCAGACCAGCAGGAGCCACTCAGGTGAACTATCTGCAGGGCTGCCTAGGAGAGCGTGCTTCTGGCATTCGCACTACTCGCTCCTCAGAGCTCACCTGGGCGCACAGGGACCTCGTCTCCGAAGTTTGGAAAATCAGCAGCGGTCTGGGCAGATTGCTCTGCAGACTACACAGAGCAAGACTCTGTGGGTGTGTGTGTGTGTGTGTGTCTGTGTGTGTGTCTGTGTATCTGTGAACATCTTTCCCTTTGGCAGTTTCAAACGAAGCTGGTGTGGGTATCAAGTTTTAAAAGCCAGCCTGTGAGGCAAACATTGCATGGAATCAAAATTTTCCTCTAAGGGGTTGGAGAGATGACTGCGCTGCTAAAAGCACATCCTCATGTGGAGGACAGGGTCAGTACCCAGCACCCACAAACCACCCCTAATTCCAGCTTCAGAAGGTCCAACACCCTCTTTCTGACCTCTGCCTCTGCCACTGCCCCTCACATGCACATAACCCCAGCCTTCACATACTCATAAATAAAATGAATAAAAGTAAGTCTTTAAGGAAGACTTTAAGGTTCAATCTCTGAACCTTTTTGAAGAATTTCGAAGGATAACTTTTAGAGATTGATTTTATTAATGTATTGATTAATTTTAATTAATGTCACATGTGTCAAAAGTAGGCCGGAGCTGGAGCTGGAGTTACAGGCATTTGTGAGCTAACCTACATGAGTGCTGGAAGCCAAACTGGTCTTCTGGAAGAGCAGCAAGTGCTCTTAACTGTTAAGCCACCACTCCAGCCACCATCTTGTTATTGTTGTTGTTGTTATCGTTATTATTATTATTATTATATTATTTCATTATGTGCCAAGTTGCTCATGTGGAAGTCATGATAACTTGGGGGCTAAGTTCTTTTCTTCTATCAAGTGGGTTCAATCTTAAGTTGTTAGGTTTGTCAGCAAGTGCCTTTACCACCAAGCTGTCTCAGTGGTCAGTTTTATTTTGTTTTTTTGAGACAGGGTTTCTCTGTGTAGCCTTGGCTGCCCAGGGCTCACTTTGTAGATCAGGCTGGCCTTGAACTCACAGTGATCCTCCTGCCTCTGCCTTGGATTAAAGGAGTGCGCCACCATGCCTGGCTCTCAGTGGTCTGTTTTTATTTGTTTTCTTGTCTTTTAAAAATATGGTCTCGGATCAGCTGGTTGTGGTGGCACACGCCTTTACTCCCAGCACTTGTAGGCTGAGGCAGGTGGATCTCTGAGTTCAAGGCCAGCTTGATCTACATAGTAAGTTCCGGCACAGCCAGGATACATAGAAAGAACTGTCTCAAAAGACAAAAGAGAACAATAAAATAAAAGTAGGGTCTCCCACCATAGTCCTGGCTGGCCTCATATTCCTGGTGAGCCTCCTGTCTTAGCCTCCTGACTGGGATTGCTATCTTATTTCTGAGTGCATCTGAGTATGTCAGTTTCTCTTTGAGTTGTGAAAATCATTAATGTTCTTCTGCTTGTAACGTCAAATAATGAGGTTACTTTAGAGGCTGGGTTATACTAATAACTGTAATAACTGTACTTGTAAGCACAGTTCTCCTCTGTGAGGTGTGGGGGAGAGGCAGAGAAAGAGAAGTCTGTGCTGCTTCTTGGAGCCTGGGCTCCCTGGATGGAAAGTGGAGGCTCTTGGCCTTTGTGAGGTTGCTGTTTTCTCTCCCCGCTGCAACAGCATGCCCAGGAAGTTCACTTAGTTCCTCAGTTAAGTGTACATTATGTGCCCCCCCTCCCCCCCAGTATGTCTAGGGAGGATCCCTTGTAGATCTGTGAATGACAGGGTCCAAAGCTGAGGCTGGTCTGGAACTTGCTAAGTCTTAGCACAGGCTGGCCTCCTGAGGCCAGAGCCACTACTCTCCTCTTGGTTCATCTTCATTTGAAAAGCACTGCCATTCCCAGGTTGCAGTCTGCTCTTCATATTCCTACAGATTTGCTAGGGAAACCTTTGCTGCAGCAGTGTGTTGTGGGTCTTTGCTAGGGTCTGTATGCTCCTGTGTGCTAGTGTTTACGAGATAATGTAACAGTAGCTTTGAAAGTGGTTGGTTTCTTGAAACAAATTCTCTTTAATAAAAAGAGCTTTAGGCAGTTTGTTTCTTTATGCCTGGGTCCCTTTTTGCTTTAATGGAAACATCCTTCAAAAGTCCAGGAGTGACCCCCATTTCCCTGCTCTGTGTTATGGTGTGCTTAGGGAAACAAGGTTGTGGCTCCTGTTCACAGTAACTGGACATGGAAAGTGACTTTAGGAGTCAGATGAAGTGGCTCCTGCCAGTAACTGCAGCACTTGGGAGGCAGAGACAGGAGGATTTTCACAATTTCAGAGGCCAGCTTGGACAACTCTTGAGCAGACATTTTCTCAGTTGTCACAAGTTGAATTTACTGTACATTCATTGGGTAATGCATCTTTCCTGTCCTCTGTTAGTTCACTTGCAAGCCTTCATTAATAGAACAAAAACAGAAGAAATGGATGGTGCTTTTAAGAGGGAGCTGTCGTGTTTGTGTGTGTGTGTGTGTGTGTGTGTGTGTATATGTCTGTGTGTGTGAAGAGTGACCACACAGTCTACTTAAGGATTCAGGTCCAGGGAGGCATCTGTGAACAGTTGACTGCCTTGAATGAATGGTCTTTAAGAAGCAGGCAGCACTGAGGAAGATCCTCTCTTCTGGAGTCTCCACTGCACTTATCAGTTTTTTGGTTTTTTTTTTTTTTTTAATTTATTTACTGTTTTTTGTTTTGTTTTGTTTTTTGGCTTTTCAAGACAGGGTTTCTCTGTGTAGCCTTGGCTGTCCTGAACTCGCTTTGTAGACTAAGCTGGCCTCGAACTTGCAGAGATCCACCTGCCTCTGCCTCCTGAGTGCTTGGATTAAAGGCGTGTGTCACTGTGCCTTGCTGCACCCATCAGTTTTAAAGGTGGAAAACAAGTATTTCCCTTGCTCTGATATTTGGAAGCCCCTCATGCTCATGTACTGTAACTAAAACTCTTTGCCCGTGTGCATTGTAGCCCACAGTTACATATTGTGCTGAGGATCCATACAGTGGGTTTGCCTTATAAGGAAGCCCTTATTCCATTATACCCTGACCCCCATCCCAAGGTTTCCCTATATTACTACACTGGCCTCTAACTTGTGTTTGACTTCCTAAGTTAATATCAGAACTTCGTGTGTGTGTGTGTGTGTGTGTGTGTGTGTGTGTGTGTGTGTGTGTGTGTGTGTGTCTCTCGGTGTGTCGGTGTCCTAGATCAAGTCTGAGGCTGTTAAGCATGAGTTCTACCAGAGCATTTTCTGTTCTGCTAATAATGGGGCCTTTTTTGTGTTCGTTTGCTGTAGTGACAGTGTTATTCTGAGCTCAGATGATGTTAAATTTGGCCCAGCTGACCCTTCCCCCTGTGGTATACACCGTCGGCCATTCTCCTGTTAGAATTATTTTTACTGGCTACCCTCTGTTGTTGTTTTTCTTTTGTTTTGTTTTTGAGCAGGGTTTCTCTGTGTAGCCTTGGCTGTCCTGGACTCACTTTGTAGACCAGGCCAGCCTCGAACTCACAGCGATCCACCTGCCTCTGCCTCCCCAAGGGCTGAGATTACAGGCCTGTGCCACTGCTACCCCGCCTGTTCTTCTTTTTGAATAATTTTACTTTATGGGTATGAATGTTTTGCCTGCAGAACATCTTTGTAGCATGTGTTTATCTGGTGCTTGTGGAGGCTAGAAGAGGGTACAGACCCCCAGAAGTAGAATTCTGAATGGGTGTAAACCACCATTTGAGCACTAGGAACTAACCCTGGATCCTCTTAAGTGCCAGGCAAGTTCTCCAGCCCACCGCCCTCTGTTCCTATTGTGGAGTTACTGTTTAGCTTCTCTGTTAATCGTTAAAAAATAGACATCCCAGGGCTGCAAAGACGGCTCAGCAGAAAATCCAGGTTTGGTTCTCAGCACCCATACAGTGGTTCACAACCATCTTTAAGTACACCTCCAGAGACTCTGATGCCTTCTGGCCTTTATGCATTGCAAAAATAAACCTAAAAAATAGAGATACTAATACCCCAGTTGTCCCTTTTTTTGTTTTTGCTTTTGATACAGGGGTTCTCAGTGTAACACTGGCTGTCCTGAAGTTCACTCTGTAGACCAGGCTAGCCTCAGGGATCTACCTGCCTCTGCCTACTGAGTGCTGGGATTAAAGGCGTACACTACCGCACTTGGCCTGACTTCCCATTCTTAATGTCCTTGCTAAGGGTTCAGGTCAGCAGGTAGGGTGTTTCTTTGTGTTGAAAGAGAACAGATTTGACAAAGGCAAGTGTAAACTCCATAGGTGCTGAATGCACTGACTGTGGTAACGAAGGTATGGCACAACTCTGGTCTGTGTGTGTGTTTTGAGATAGGGTCTTTTTATTTTATTTTATTTTTTTAAGTTTTTGGTTTTTCGAGACAGGGTCTCTCTGTGTAGCCTTGGCTGTCCTGGACTCACTTTGTAGACCAGCCTGGCCTCGAACTCATAGTGATTCCACTGCCTCTGCCACCTAAGTGCTGGGATTAAAGGCGTGTGCCACCACACCAAGTGAGATAGGGTCTTTTTTTAAACAGTTTTTTTTTTTTTAATCTTTTTTTAAAAAATTAACTTATTTATTTTAGTATACAATGTTTTGCTTGTATGCATGCCTACACACCAGAAGAGGGCACCAGATCTCATTATAGATGGTTGTGAGCCACCATGTGGTTGCTGGGACTTGAACACAGGACCTTTGGAAGAGCAAGCAGTGCTCTTAACCTCTGAGCCATCTCTCCAGCCCGAGATAGGGTCTTATTATGTAGCCTGGGCTGGTCTTAAACTCTTCATCCTTTTGCCTTGGCCTCCTGAGTGTTATGATCTCATGTGTGAGTCACTGTATCTGGTTAAAATAGAATTTTGATGTGTTTGGTTTATTGCCATCTTGTATCACTGTGTAGACTTAATGGGATTTCAAAATGTCTTTAAATCTAGATTGGACCAGTGTGGACCATCACATTGAACGGGAGGAGGCCTGCTCTCTTACATAGTTAAAGCACAGTGGCTCCTCAGGTGCCGTCAGGATGCCTGCGGCACTTGTGGAAAACAGTCAGGTCATCTGTGAGGTGTGGGCCAGCAATCTTGAGGAGGAGATGCGGAAGATCCGCGAGATCGTCCTTAGCTACAGCTACATCGCCATGGTGAGTAGACCCGCTCCACCACCGCTGGGAAGGTTAGGTGGGTGGAAACCTGTATTGTTTTTGTGAATCAAGGTAGCCAGTGTCTCTGAGGAGGGCACAACTTCTGATACAAGTGTTCTGGCTTTTTGTTTTGTTTTGTTTTTTGTTTTTTTGTTTTTTGTTTTTGTTTTTTTTTTGGTGGAGTTTTTTGTTTGCTTGTTTGTTTTTTCGAGACAGGGTTTCTCTGTGTAGCCTTGGCTGTCCTGGACTCACTTTGTAGACTAGGCTGGACTTGAACTCCGAGATCCGTCTGCCTCTGCCTCCCGAGTGCTGGCGTCTGTTGACTTTCATATTTTTATTTTTGCTTACTTAAATAGGATCTGGATATGTAAGTCCTGGTTAGTCCAGTGCTTGCTAGGTAGCCCAGGCAGACCTTGTGGGGACCCTCCTGCTTTTGCCTTCTTAGTGCTGTGACTATAGGTATGCCCCGTTGTGCCCAGTGTGTGTGCTGCTGCACAAATGCTCTAGCATTTGACCCGCCTCAGCCTCATCGGTGTCTCTTCACACACATAACTTTTCAATTGTTTGTTTTTCCAGACAGAGTTTCTCTTTGTAGCCTAGGCTGGCCTCAAACTCACAGTGATCTACCTGCCTCTGCCTCCTGAGTGCTGGGATTACAGGTGTGTACCACTGTGCCCTGCCACACATGTGAATCTGAGCGTGTGTTTTATTTTTGAATTTGGAGACATGGTTTCATGTAACTCAGGCTCATCCTGAACTTGCTATATATCAAGAGGATGACTTGACTTTCTGACCTGCCTGTCCCCATCTTCCAAGTGCTGGGACTATAGGCACAGGCATGACTTTCAGACCCTCCTGTCCCCATCTTCCAAGTGCTGGGACTATAGACACAGGCATGCACCAACATGTCTAGCTTCTGTTTTCAAAATAGTCAAACAGTTTTTGGCTAGCACTCAAAAGGCAGGGGATGCCTACTTCCAGACCTGGCACCTCTGGGTAAAGTGGGAAGGTCTGATACTATGTGGCTCACTTTCCTGCCTGACTGGGATGAGGTGAGGCTTGTCTTAGACCAGTCCCTGAGCAAGCAGGTGCTCAGCTTACTGCTTGCCACTGTCTATCTTCAAACCCTGTGTTGGCAAGAGGCACTAGACTCACAAGCTCTCCCAGCAGGCTTAGAGACTTTCATCCCAGTAGTGGGGGTGGGGATCAGGAGTTCCAGACCAGTGAATTTAGGCCAGTCTGGGCTTCACAAAGGTGAAAAGAGTACGTGGCAGAGAGGTGGTCACACAAGAGAAAGAAAGGCTGCATTTGTCCTTAGTGGACCATGATGAGAGCTCTGACCAGCAGACTATCTCAAGGGTCAGTCATAACAAGAAGCCAGTGTGAAGGAGAGAAGCTTCTGTGAGTCACCACATCCACCTACACTGTATTTAACTCATATCAGAAGTTCCTACGTGGGGGCTGCAGAGACAGCTCAGTGGTTATGAGCACTAGCTGCTCTCCCAGAGCACCTGGGTTCAATTCCTAGCACCCAAATGGCAGCTCATAATTCTCTGTAACCCCACTTCCAGGGGGTCTGACAGCCTCACACAGTCATACATGCAGGTAAAATACCAATGCGCATGAAATAAAAATAAATTAAAAGAAAAAAAAGTCTGAACCTACCTGACTTCACATTGCTCTCCAGTTACCCAGTCACCTGTCTTGTGTCCTGTGGTGTCTCAGACATGGGCTTCTGGAAACTCAAGAGCACCCACTGTTTGGTGAGACTTACTAGTCAGAGGCTTTTGTTCCTAGGACACAGAGTTTCCGGGTGTTGTGGTTCGACCAATTGGTGAATTTCGAAGCTCCATAGATTACCAGTATCAGCTTTTGCGGTGCAATGTTGACCTTCTAAAGATCATCCAGCTGGGCCTCACGTTCACAAATGAGAAGGGGGAGTACCCTTCTGGAATCAACACGTGGCAGTTCAACTTCAAGTTCAACCTGACGTAAGTGTCTGAGAGACCCTCAGTGTTATTCTTAGGATGGGTACATTTGCTGGACTGATTGCCATAGAGGTTACTGATCGTGTGTGTGGGGGGTGGGGATGGGGTGGGAGGAGGGAGGGAGGGAGGGAGGGAGGGAAGGAGGAGAGAAGAGAGAGACACAGTGCACTTTGACTGTCCTGGAACTTGCTATGTAGACCAGACTGGCCCCACGGAGATCTGTCTGCCTGTGCCTCCAGAGTGCTATGTATTTGAGGCCCTAGGGTTAGTCCCCAGTACCACAGAAGAAAGGGAGATAACCCAGTTAAAAGTTGGCAAAAGAAGCCGGGTGTGAATCATAACACTTGGGGAGACAGAGGCAGATGGGTCTCTGTGAGTTCAAGGCCAGCCTGGTCTACAAAATCAAGTCCAGGACAGCCAAGGCTACACAGAGAAACCCTGTCTTGTGGGGGGAGGGAGGCAAAAGATAGGGTGTCATGGCACACACCTAATCCTAGGACTCAGGAGGTAGAGGCCAGCCTGATCTACAAAGAGAGTTCAGGACAGTCAAGTCCATAACACAGAGAAACCCTGTCTCAAAAAAAAATAAGGGGAGGGGATGGGGGGTGGGGCAGCTGGATAGATGATAGCCCTGGTTAGGAGCACCAGCTGTTCTTCCAGAGGTCCTGAGTTCAATTCCCTGCACCCACATGGCTGCTAACTTTCTATAATGGGATCTGAATGCCCTCTTCTGGTGTACAGACAAACGCCCATATACATAAAATAAATAAAAAATTTTAAAAGATTCAAAACAAAATAAAAAAGTGGTCTGGATGGGTGGCCCAGTGGTTAAGGCATCGTGTGCTCTAGAAGACCTGGGTGTGATTCCCAGCGCTCAGATGGCACCTCACAATTTTGCCTAAGTCATTCATTTACTTAAAAAAAAAATAAGTGAGAGAATGTAGATTTGTGTAATTAGGAAATAGAGATCTGTTGGTTTGTGGAGTGCCTCAGGGAGGCTGTTTCTGAGGTCTAAGCTAGCTGTAATGTTTCTGTTCTGTCTGCTCCACCAGAGAGGACATGTACTCCCAGGATTCCATAGACCTCCTTGCAAACTCAGGACTACAGTTCCAGAAGCATGAGGAGGAAGGGATCGACACGTTGCACTTTGCAGAGCTGCTTATGACGTCGGGAGTGGTTCTGTGTGACAACGTCAAGTGGCTTTCATTTCACAGGTCAGTCCTGGGAACCTGGCCTCTGTCTCCTCAGTGCCCTGAGGTTCAGGGTTGGCCTGAAGCTGCCTTGTGACACCGCTTCATTCTTCCCTTTAGTGGCTATGATTTTGGCTACATGGTAAAGTTGCTTACAGATTCTCGGCTGCCAGAAGAAGAGCACGAGTTTTTCCACATCCTGAATCTTTTCTTCCCATCCATTTATGATGTGAAATACCTGATGAAGAGCTGCAAAAATCTTAAGGTAATAAACAGCATTCTCCGTAATACTAGCAATAGAACAAGCAAACCCCAAACTCGGAGTAGTTTTGCTTTAATGATGAATTTGGTGTGCTCTCTTTGAGGCCTACCAGGTGCTGGACTTCTCTAGAGTGTTAATTGAGCTGAGAGGCACAGGGCTAGCTCTGTAGCTGTCTTTGTTGGTGATTTGGACATCAAAAAAAAGCCCTATTTTTTGCATTCTGCAGCTGCCTGCCTTCCTCTTAGGCCTTAGACCCTCACAAAGTACTTGGTGACACAAAGCCATGTACAGTATGTGATGACAGTCCTACAATGTCTCATGTTCTCTGAGAGTTGTTGTGTTGTGTCATCACCCACCCTCTCCCACCCTGCCGCCAAGACAGGGTTTCTCTGTGTGACCTTGTCTGGCTTGGACTTTGTAAACCAGGCTGACCTCAAACTCAGAGATCTGTCTGCCTCTCCCTCCCAAGTGCTGGGATTAAAGGTGCGCACCACCATGTCCTGCACGCTTAACTCTTGAAGTTTCAAATTGGGCCTGTGAGATGGCTCGGGGGGGTAAAGGTGCCTGCTGCCAAATGTGTTGGACCTGAATTTGATCTCTGTAACCCATGTGGTAGGAAAGAACCGTCTTGTGAAAGTTGGCTTCTCATCTCTGCATGCACACAGGGCATGCAGCAGTGTATTGTTTGGAAAGAAAAAGAGTGAAGGTCCAAAAAATGGCTACTGAGGCCTGTCAGATGAATGTCCTGTCCCACTGCTAAATGAACTCACTAGCAGCCTTTTCTGAGTCCAGGAAAATAGTGTTGGTATGTGACATTCCAGTTCTCTGTCTCCTAGGGAGGCCTTCAGGAGGTGGCTGATCAGTTGGATTTGCAGAGGATTGGAAGGCAGCATCAAGCAGGCTCAGACTCTCTGCTGACGGGGATGGCTTTCTTCAGGATGAAAGAGGTGATGCTCCAATGAGAGGCTCTCTGAGTGGGAGGCTCTCGAGCACGATGTCTTCCAAGTGTGGGGCAGCTTGAGGATGAGGCCTCTGGGTTTCGGTGTGCTGCCCAGTCCTCCCTGTACTTCCTTCTGCTTTCTACAGTAGGAATCTATCTGTTAGTCTACCCACTCAGACTGAGTTCTTTCTTTCCTTCTTTCTCTTTTATTTTTTATTTTTCAAGACAGGGTCTCTCTGTGTATCCCTGGCTGTCCTGGACTTGCTTTGTAGACCAGACTGGTCTCCAACTCACAGACATCCACCTGCCTCTGCCTCCTCTGAGTGCTGGGATTAAAGGCGTGCACCACTACGCCTGGCTTAGTCTGAGTTCTGTTAATTACTGAATATTACTTCTCTAGGAGAGAGTGAATTTCTCTTTTAGTTTATTTACCAATTCTTTAAGTTTTAAAATATATTTGAAGAGGAAGAACTTGCTTTGAAAAATTATAATGAAAACTGGTCAGTGTTGATGCATGTTTTTGATCCCAGAACTTGGGAGGCAGAGGCAGACTGGTCTGAGTTTGAGGCCAGCCTTGTCTACAGGGTGAGTTCCAGGAGTGTTCCATTGCTGTGACAAGATACCTGAGGCTGTCAACATCAAAGGATCAGATTTTAGCCAGTGGTTGGCTGGCTCTGTTCTGGTAGTCCAAACCCTCAGAATGCTAGTTCTTGGCAGAGGAGGTCTGTTCATCCTCTGGTGGCTTGGAAACAGGAAAAGGCTGAGTCCAGGGGCCAGCCCTGACAGCCTCCTCAAGGTTTTGCCATTTCCTTGTAACTGTACATCTGGCATTACTAGGGACATTTTAGATCTAAATACTAACAAGTGGCATGGTGGCACACGACTTTAATCCCAGCAATCTAGGAGGCAGAGGCAGGTGCATTGCTGTGAGTTGGAGGCCATCCTGGGCTCTACAAAATGAGGCTACCAAGAGGAGCCCTGTCTTGAAAAAACAAACAAAACAAAACAAAAAAACCCAAGTGTATTAGGTCAGTGGTTGCCAACTGGCACATTCGGTGATGCCTTGGAGATGTTTCTTGTTATACTTAGCAGAGGTGGTGCTTCTCTCCAGGGCTGTGCTCAGCATCTTGTGGTGACTGGACTGGACAGCTCCTGCCCATGACATGAGGTTGAGCTGCTTGCTGAGCGCCTAGTGTCCATGATTTCCACAGCAGTCTTTCTGCTTCTGCTTCCTGGGTGCTAGGATCACACGGATGCGCCACCACACCCGGTTTACATGACTCCATGAATAAGGGACTGTGGCGGAATGGAGATGAAGTGACTTGGCGGGCCTGAGTTCTTAGTCACGGCCTTGCTTGGCAGGGTACTTTTGATACAGAACAGCAGCCCAGGATTTCCAGCAGAGATATGTCATAGGAATGCCAAGTCCATTTAGGAAGCGGAGCCAAATGTGGAGAAAGGCACAGGAGAAGCTTGCTTGGGAGGGGCTTGGCGTCTTTGCTGAGGTAGTGTGCAGGCTGTTGAGTGTCAGGCTAAGAAGCTGGGAGGTGGCGTGACTCCTGGCCCCATTCTCAGCTGGTTCTGTCCTGTTCGCAGCTATTCTTTGAGGACAGTATTGATGATGCCAAGTACTGTGGGCGCCTCTATGGCCTGGGCACGGGAGTGGCCCAGAAGCAGAATGAGGATGTGGACTCTGCCCAGGAGAAGATGAGCATCTTGGCCATGATCAACAACATGCAGCAGTGACAGCCATGCACCACGCCACCCGTGCCACCCTCCCCAGCCATCGCCCTGCATCTGCTCCAAGCAGAGACTTTGGGTTTTTGTTTAAAGATGCCTTTATTTTAAATCCAGAAGGAGGGGGTTTGCTCTGAATTTGTAAACAAGTCTTCCTTGTCCTCATGCCCACAGCCCTCTGCTGCCTCCTGCCACCAGCAGCCATGGCTCCATGGACACCTTTTTAAATCTCCAGGATGTCTGAAACAAACCAGTAAAATGTGTATGACTCTTATGCGTTGTCATTCTTCTTCTTTTGGCTTTGCTGCCCTGATGAAGATGCTCACAGGAGCTGAGGCCACCAGGGAACAAGGTGTGTGTTCTTGGGAAGCGGTCTGCGCCTTCAGGCTCTGCCTTGCCTTGTGCTCCTGCAGGCACAGCAGCCCTGAAGTCACAGCTTTGGTGACGTTAAGCTGGCACCTGAGCCTCACCTTGTCACCGTAGTTTTCAGGTAATGAACTGCCCTCTAGCATGCTCCAAGCCCACCTTGTTCTCAGCAGGGTGGTCTCACTCAGTTGCCTGTTCCCCTGCTTTTCCATAGCAAGCCTCAGATGTGAAGATGTGGTAAAGCTGAGCTCTGGAAATTGAGTCTTAGGAAAGCCACAGGCATCACCTGTGAGCAGGGCAGTGTGGGGATTCACCTCAGACCTTGTTAGTCGTTCCCACATCGTGCTCAGAAACCTATGGCTCTTTAAGATTAGGCATTTATGAAGCACTGTTTTAAATGACTACAGAAAGGACAACTTTGGAAGGTGGGGACAGACGGCAGCAGCTCACTGGAGTGGTCTTACATTTTAAAAGCTGGTGGGAAACTGAAATGATTACAAAATGTCAACTATTAAAGCTGATATTTAAGATGCTTGTAAATATTATTTATGTTTTTAATTTTGTAAAATAAAGATTGCTTTTTAACCATTGGCATGAGGTGTGGTCTTTGGTAGCTAGGAACTGATGTCTGACAGGATTGGCTCACTTCAGAACCAATCTGAGCCATGGAAGGTCTCATTGAGGGAGCACACATGTAAAGGATTACCTGTTCACACCACACCCTGCTTTAATTGCAACCCCCGGGCTACTATTAGAGTGTGTTGGGCTCAGTGGAACTTGGTAAGACTGTCTGCCAAATATTGGGGTCCTTTTGAGTCTTGGTTACCGAGGCTGGCCCTGACCTCCCAGCCATCCTCCTGAAGAGCAAGTAGTATTGGTTTGCATCACTGTATCCAAAAGATTTAGAATTTTGTCTGGCGGGTTTGCCTTTGAAAGAGACTCGAGGGTTGTGAAGGCAGCAGAGTGGCTTGTGGTAAAGGTGCCCTAGTGTGCTGCTGGGTGTCCCAGCGGACAGACCAACCTGTCCTCTAGAGTGCTGTGATGAAAAGTGGGGCTGTCTAAGCATTACATAGTGAGGTGCTGGAGGAACGGCAGAGGCGCAAGGGGCGGGTGTCCTCTGATGGAGATGGTGCTAGCGGAGGATGAAGAGAACAGCCTTTGTGCTGCTGACCTTGGACTCTGCAGTTCTGTTAGTTTACAAGGTTGGGTATCAAATCTTAAGCCTCTTGTCAGCCAGTGCTGCCGTATGTGAGAGCTCGTGTTTGTTTCCAAACTACCATTGAGTAGTTTCCTAGTTATTCCACCAATGAGCTTTCATTAATACTAGCTACTCTAGTAGGTGTTGGGGTGTACAAGAGAAAGGACACAGTCCTCACTGCAGTAGTCTGAACTGTATCAAGTCACTGAGATTAAGGTTTAGGGATAGGGAGTGTTTTTAGGGGGAAAAAAAAAAACCTTAAGCTGAGCTTAAGGGATAGGTCAGTCAAAGTGGCAGAAGCTGAGCCAGAATTGATGCAAGGCAAGATGCCACCAACAGGAAGCCAGGAGGTCAAGGTGCAGACAGGGAAGGGAAAGCAGTCATTGCAGGAGGAGTAAGGAAATACCGAGATCCAGAGCATGAGGCAGGCAGTAAGAGGTGGGAGGTGCCTTTAATCCTAGCATTCAGGAGGCAGAGGCAGGTAGATTTTGGAGTTTGATGCCAGTCTGGTCAACTGAGTATGTTCCAGGACAGCCACGGGTAGTGGTTGTACACATTTTTGTTTTGATCCCAAGACATGAGAGATGTTTATCCACTAGATGAACCACCTCATGTGGGGGCTTGGTTTTTGCCAGTTGAAACACATCATAGTACAGACTGTGAGAGGAGATAAACATGTGGAAAACAGGAGAGGCAGGGCTTTTTTTGGGTCTTGGTATTGTTTGGCTGCTCGTCATTCCACTTCGAGACACTTCTAGAGAGACTGCTCCAGAGAACACTTCGGGCACCGGGGTCCAGCAGGAACTTTGGTTGAATTGCTGATCTGCTGAAATCCTGCAGACTACACCAGGGGAATCACTCCCAGGAATTGAGTCCAAAAAGATCTACTACTCGTGTTCCCATTAACCTCTTTTCTCTCCTGTCTAGGGCAGGTGGGTTGGAAGGGAGGTATAAGCCTTAAAGAACCCCAAATAAATAGGTTTGGAAAAGGCTGAAGCCTCCAGCCAGGGCTACACTGAGAAACCCTGACTTGGAGGAGGGATGAAGACGCACGGGAGGAGGTAGCTGGACTGGAGATCTAGACCAAATGGAATAATGACACCCCTCCCCCAAAGCAGTAATTCATGCTTTCTGCTAGAACCTTGAACGAATGCCTTGGCTTCTCTTGACTCTGTGGTTCTCATAACTAGGGATAGAGAAATGATAATATTCAAGTGGTAGCAAGGTGATAGACATTATTGAAAACAGCTGTTTAAAGAGCCAACAGTTGTCATTTTAATTTCCCCTTTGGGCAGTTTTACTTTAGGTTGTTTTCTGTGTGTATGTGTATGTACTGTGTGCATGCCTGGTGACTGTAGAGTCAGAAGAGGGTGTTGGATCCCCTTAGAACTGGATTTGTAAGCCACCATATGGGGCTGAATTTGAACCCAGGTCCTATGGAAGATAGCCAATGCTCTTAAGCCATTTCTCTAGCCTGTTAGGTTACTGTTACTATTTTGAGATAAGGTCTTGCTTCGTAGCCCAGCTTGGACTTGAATTTGGGTTCCTCCTGCCTCTGGGTCTTCCCCAGCAGTAACGGGCAGTGCGCAGGACTGCTCTCAGCAAATCACAAGGGTGAGTTTGTAGTTTACCAACTGTTCTTTATTCCAGTGGAGGGAACCAGCTTTTCTCATGTCTGTAGATGGCGTTGCCTGGAATTATCCAGTCCTCCAAGTAGTCGTGCCTACTCACATCTTTGTCAAGACTCTTGCCTTTAAGACCAATGCCTCTTCCTCGACTTCATATAATGGTACAGTGTTTCCTTTTCGGGGGCTTGGCATCTTTTTAAGACCCCAGAGGTAGGCGCATATACATACTTTAAGATATGTGTCCCGGGAATTTTCAGTTAGGAATATTTCTTGCTGCCCAAAGATGAAGCCTTCATATCGGGCCTCAGGGGAAAAGCAGAAGGAAGGTGTGTCATCATCATCCCCTCTCCCCCTCCCCCCACCGAGCACGTCTACTTTCCATGTTGCAGAAACCAGTGCCGATGGAGGCTTCAGTCTCTGGCCTATCCTGCTGGGTAGGAACGTTGGCAGCAGGCCCAGGGCTGGTGAATAAATAGTGCTTAGGGCTCCAGGGTGTAAAGTGGGGGGCTAATAACCCAGGGGGCACGTGTAAAATGAGGAATGCACCTTGCTCTCCAGGCTACGTTTCAATCAGTTCTCAATAAAAGGGGTTTAAGATCCCAAAGACTAAGAACCACCAACAGTGATTTTTTTTTTTCCTGAGCTTTCTGACCAACCTGGAGGACAACGGATGGCCTCATTAGTTCTGTTCTCAAAAAGCTTTAGCCATTTGTCCATGTAACCAACTCCATAAAAAATAGAATCACCTAGGGTTCTGAGACAGGATGGGCAAAGCTAATTCCTTCAGTCTTCGAGAGCTAGCAATATAATTAAGAACCCCCAGCTCCAACAGTGATAGGCGCATGCCAAGTGTACCTCCCACACAACAAGAAGCTTCCGATGGTGAGGATTTATAAAGGCAGCTGCATCTGGGGAAGACAGACTTTGGGTGAATACAAAGGCTTCTTTTGGGGGAAACCACTTAAGGCTTGAGACAACAGTCTTGGCAGGGGCTAGTTCTGACACTTAGGAGGCACCAGGCAGGCTCCACTGTGTAAGTAGATTCAAGCTTCACCCTCATCTGTCAGCTGGACCACAGCATCTTTCCATTGAGGGGCAAGGTGAAGGCCTGGTGAGCTGTGACTGAGGTGAAAGCTGTCCTGAGTTGTGTGGCACAGCCTTATGGCCTCTGGAAGTTCATGTGTGCAGGGTCTGGCAGTGTCTCCTGTACGCTCTAGTGTGGCCATACTTCTGAAGGAGCTTCTGGGCCTCTTGCTGCATCTCAGGGTTCACGGAGCCAGGATACTGGGATCCGATGTGAAGCAAGACCAGGCAGCACTCCAACACATCTGGGAAAGGCCAGGCCTAAAAATGACAGAACAGACAAGCATCTGTAGGGGCACACACTGACAAGTCTATGGAGAAACATGGATGAAACGGGCTTGTCTGGCAGCATGTCCTTATGGGTGAGTCTTCTAGTGCCCCCAGATCAACTCTCACACGCCACAGCCCAATATGCCGCCCCTCCATGAGTGCTGGGCACATACCACCTAACATTTGAGTTGAATGTTTTACTTCTCAACCAAACATAATTCATTTCGTTTTGCCCAGGACTGAGCTGTGAGCCTACTATGTGCTCAGTACTGCTGCTTTCACCAATCACTTCAAGTGAGCAGAGATGGCTGCCATCTTTTTGTTGTTGTTTTTTCAGATAGAGTTTTCTCTGGGTAGCCCTGGCTTTCTTGCAACTCACTATGTAGACCAGGCTGGCCTCAAACTCATAAGGATCTGTCTGCTTTGCCTCCTGAGTGCTGGGATTAAAGGCGTGAGCCACTGCACCAGCTCCTGTCCTAAAATTTTAAGCAATACAATGACAGTAGATGTAGATGGCCTTCTGGATTTGTCAGGAAGCATCTCCAAATGCCCTTACCTTTACACTCTCTGGAAACTCAGCTATCTTCTCATTTGCTTCTGTGAGCCTTCTGGTTAATTCAGGGAGAGAGACGGGCGCATTTCTTTCCTCTCTGCTAGTAAGAGTAACAATAAACTAGGTCACATATGGTCACCGAACATTTTACCCCAACGGTTTCAACTTTTAAAAAAAAGCTTTTGTTTATTGTACATCTATCTGTGCACTCGTGATTGTACCTTGCATGCCACAGTGTGGATCTTTAGAGGTCAGAAGACAACTTTTGGAAAGTGGTTCCCTCCTTCCATATGGAGGTCATCAGCCTTGGTGGCAAGTGCCTTTACCCACTAAGCAAACTGCACCCCCACTATTGTTTTTACTGTGATAAAACAATAGTTAAAACCATGCCAACCATCTAAACACAGTTCCACTTATCTGCCATGACCATCACTCCCACCCAGGACCTGAGCTTCTGAGTCCTTGTCTGGCTTGAATTTGATTTTTACATCTGGTTAGCCTAACTCTGAAATTAAAGGCATTCCCTACCACACCTGCTCAGGACCAGAGCTCCCTGGAGACTGAGCTTGCCATTCTGTGGCAATGCTCCATTCTCTGCTCTTGGCAGGTCATAATTCCTGTCTCGAGGAATCAGTATGCTGCTTACCTTGTTGATAATGCCACAATTTCCTTCCTTTCAAACACAGAGCAGTGTTTCTGCTAATCTAGTCCCTGTCCTTGGACACAGTCCTGCAGATGTTTACACAGATAGTGGGGTTTCCGCTATTCCATTGTCCCTGCCTTTGTTTATTTAGACAGGATCCTTCTGTGTAGCTCAGACTGGCTTCAAGCTTGAGGTCCTGAGTGCTGGCATTACAGAACCATGCCAGGATGCCCTCCCTGCTTCCAATTCTCCTCGCCCCTCCCCAGACAGGATTTCTTTGTGTAACCTTGGCTGTCCTGGACTCACTTTGTAGACCAGGCTGGCCTCGAATTCAGAGAGATCCACCTGCCTCTGCCCCCCCGAGTGCTGAGGTTACAGGCGGCACATGCCTGGCCCCGCTTTCAATCCTTTTGACACAGGAGTAGAATGGCTAGATCTCAAAGCGAGTCTCAATTTCTAACTCTCACCAAGTCTCATAGTGTTCTCACCAAGGACAAAGGCTCAAGCTGTGCTGCATCATTCTTGGCAGGAGCCACAGGACACTGGGAATGAAGTGGTATCTCACTGTTATTTCATTGTTTTAAATTTTTATTTATTTATTTATGTATATGAGCACTCCATTTGCATATATGCCTGGATGACAGAAGAGGACACCAGATCTTATTACAGATAATTTTGAGCCACCATGTGGTTGCTGGGAATTGAACTCAGGACCTTTGGAAGAGCAGCCAGTGCTCTTAACCTCTGAGCCGTCTCTCCAGGCCTCATTTTGTTTTTTAAAAGGCAGGGTCTAATATAGGATGGCCTTGCACTTCACTGTATAATTGAGGATGACCTTGAACTCTTGGTCCTCCTGTTTCCACCCTACCTGTGTTGGCATTATAGGCACGCATCACCACGACCATTCTATCCGTGTGATGCTAGTGACGGGATCCAGGGCTTCCTGCACATTGGACACAAGACTCTCCTTACTCAGCCATATACCTATTTGTTTTTTACCATGTCTTGGTTTGTATGTCCTCAGTGATGAGTGACAGTGACTGTCTTCCTGGTCATTTGTCTGTTCTTTTCACATTCTCTGTACTTTCTTGAATCCAGCCATTTGTTATGCCTAAGCAACTTTAACTCATAAATACAGAGATCAAAAGAAAGCAACAAAACGGGAGACACACACTTTTCTGCTACTTGAGACATAGAATATCAGGGCTTTAGAGAAAAGACAGCAGAGCAGTGTGAAAGCCAGGGGTCTCCAGGCAGTGGACAGGAATGGTGTCTAAGTCCTCACAGAGGTCCTGTGAGCAAAATGTAAGAGCCGATTTAAGGGCTTTATAGTATTTTGTTTCTAACAGCAAACCTGGCTGGGCATTGTGGTTCACAACTACTATCTGTTTGTTTTTGAGACAGGGTTTCTCTGTATAGTCTTGGATGTCCTGGAACTCTCTTTGTAGACCAGGCTAGCCTCAAACTCACAGCAACCTGCCTGCCTCTGCCTCTTTAGTGCTGGGATCACAGGCGTGCGGCACCATACCCGATGGCGGCTCACATCTATAATCCCAGCATCCGGGAGGCTGAGGAAGGACTGCTACAGGGAAAGATCGTGTCTTAAATATACAAATAAAAAGCAAGCCCGAACTGCCTACAGCAGCAGCTAGGATCTCTAAGTTACAGCAAACCATTTCCTAATTCCTTTGGAGACATTATGACATTTTCTAAGTGACCTTGAACTCCGCCTCCAGCTTTGGAGTGCTGGGATCACAGGCATGTAGTTTTTAACTTTTTGAAGATTTATCATTTCTGTGTATGCATATGTGCCTGTCATCCACCTCCAGTGGAGTCTATGTGACAAGTACTACAAAGGCCTAAGAACCAAGACCCCCAAAAAGGGGAGAGTCTCATGGATGGGGATTGATATTCCTGCCAGCAGAAACTATATTTTAATATTCTCATTGCTGGGAGCCATTTCCTATTCTCTCTAAATTCTAACTGCATTTCACTCCCAAGGTGGGACTCCTCAAGCGTAACAATGGTTGCTATGAGACCCTGGCCCAGGACTGCAGCCAGGGACTGTCTATGGCTGAAGTAATTCTGCTTCACTTCCACTTACTAAGAGACATGACTAGAAATTAATCATTAGTTAATAAGTTATACTATGGCCTACAAAGGAATGGAGTATTTTGAAAGACTCCAGGTAGAAGGGATAAGAAGAATAGAGGAGGAAAAAACATCCTGGCACACAGGTGCTGGGCACAAGCTTTGTTTATGGGAGGACACTGACCCTGGACAAAGGAAACACAGACATATTAATGTCAACCAGTAACTTAGTATGACGACGCCTTTGTCCTTTGTTCTGTACCCTGTATTGTTTCATTCAAAGCTTTAATTCAAAAAATGACAACACAATAACTTTGCATTCTGTACCTGTACTGTGTGTGCTTGAGTGCTCACTGACTTCCGCGAGACTGCTCTGTAAAACTGTAACCACCACACACAGACACACACACTCGTTTCAAAACAAAACAAAACAAAAAACCAACGTATATAAACCTAGACAGCTTGCTTAAAAAATACACTCAGATGAAAACTTTCTCGTGAGTTTCTCTGTCACCATCCCTTATCTCGTGTCCACCGATGTTCCAAGAACTCCTGACCCCAAGGACCTATCCCCGATTGAGCTGGTCCGTGACATGTGCCTATGAGTGATTATGTGCACACAAATGCAGGTGCCCATGGATGTCAGAAGAGAGCACTGGATCTTCTGGAGCTAAAGTTCCAGGCAGTTGTGAGCCCTCATGTGGGTGCTGGGAACTGAACTCAGGTCTTCTAAAAGACTGGGTGCCCAAAACTACAATCTGTCTTTCCAGCCGCATAATTTCTTAAAGTTAATATAACCTCTGTATATTTACTGAGTTTACTGGCATTTTCTAGGCCCTAGTGTTCAGAATGTAATGGAAAGGTACCAGAAGGACAGGGAGGCACAGCTGTGCTCTCACCGATGAGCGCTCCTATAGCAATCTGTAGAGCCCTGGGAGCACCACAAGGCCTGGAACCAGCTGTCTGGTCCAGGTTAGACTGGTCAGTTAGCTGCTTCTCAGAGGCCTAGACTACAGCATCACACACCTATGTGGACAACATGGCAATCCATGCTCCCAGACCTCAACTCACCTTGGGCTCTGAGATGGGGAGGAAGCCTGCTCTGCTTCCTGGCTGGGTTCTTCTCTGTTGGGGCCATTGGCCGTGGCCTTGCAGAGCTGGCTCTTTTGGTGCTGGTGGATCATTTCTGCCAGTGTCTCTTGGACTTCAGCAACAGTCCTCTGGGAGGTCTGTAGGCTGGCATGCCTTTCTGAGAAGAGCTCCTTGCAGGCACTCAGCAAACGTTCACTCTCTCCACTGAGCCTCAGGCCTGGGCCTGCAGGCTTGGAGTCTTCGGCACTAACACTGTCCTCTGGCTTGCTCTGCTCATCAGAGACTGTGCTTTTAGAAGACCAAACCCAGAGGTTTGACTCACGGCCAGGTCCACAGAGTGACCACCAGACTTCATACAGTTGCCCGTAAATAAAAAAGGCCTCCAAGCTTTTGAAAGCTGCCATGGCAGGAGATAGGTCACCAAGTTTGTCTCGTAGGTGGTCACAGCCTAGGAGAAAGGAACTTGGGATATGATATGCACTTCTCTATCTGTGAGAAACCTGGGTCCTCAGCCTTATGTTCTCTCACCCAAGAAGTCAGACCCCAGGAAAAGGGACAGCAATGTGACTCTTGGGATCATAGCCTTCTACCCAAAGCAATGGAAGTAACTTGCTTTCCTGACTTGGGATAATGTCACCAGTGCCACAGGTGACATTACAGCATAGCAGAAGAGTATTATTTTACTTAAAAGCTCCAGGGCCACAAAGATGGGGATGGGGTTGCGAGCCATACTGTGCTCTGAAAATTGAGATGAACTGCAGGGACTAATCACATAGTTAAGGATGGCCTTAAACTTACCGTGTAGCCAAAGATTACCCTAAACTACTGATCTGACCTCACCCCAATCCTACCTGCTGGGATGACTGGGTGCAGCTCAGAATTTGTGGTGATCCTCCTGCCACAGCGCCATCACCTTTTTTTTTTTTTTAAAGATTTATTTATTGTCAGGCGGTGGTGATGCATGCTTTAATACCAGCACTTGGGAGGCAGAGGCAGGCAGATCGCTGTGAGTTCGAGGCCAGCCTGGTCTACAAAGTGAGCCCAGGACAATCAAGGCTACACAGAGAAAGCCTGTCTCGGGAAAAAAACAAAAGAACAACAACAACAAAAAGATTTAACCTCTCCAGCCTGCATCATCACCTTTTAATGTTGCCACTACGAGTACAGTGCCATTTGTGGTAGCTAGGTTGTGCTATAACAGGAAGGCTCCAGGCAGAGGTAGGGGGTAGCAGGGGAGGGAAGAGATGTCACTCACCATCCGGGAGAAAGGCTGAGTAGATTTCCTGCATGAGGGTGAAGTTCCCTGAGGTATAGCTCTGAACCACAGCCTGCAACAGGGACGGCACAGCCTCCTCCCAGGAGGCAGCCTGTAGACTCAGCAGTGCCAGGGTCAGGTCATGGCAGACATGAAGCAGCAGCTGGAAAGAAACCAGAATCCCATTCACCTGCTAATGGTACCTTCCTGTGGCAGACACGTGACAAGTCTGGTCCCATACTAGGAACTGCACAGAATATCTAGCTCTGGAAAGGCTTTTTCTCCCACCCAACACCCTCGGCTGGGCAAGTCTGAGCATGCTGAGATGCACTGACAGCTGGATCACGAGATCAAAAGCAGCTTGGGTTAGATGAGGGCCTGTCTTTAAACGGTAAACAAAATGGTCGTGGTGGGGGAGGGTAGGATGCTTACTGGCAGAGCACAGGCCCTGCGCTCCAGTACCAGCACCACACACACTTGGTATGGGGACACACACCAGTAACCTTAGCACTGGGGAAGTGGAGGCAGGAGGACCAGGACTTCATAGTCATGCTCAGCTACATAAGAAGTTTGGGGCCAGCCTGGGCTATATGACACCCCATCTCAAAATGAAACAAAGAAAATCAACAGAAATAATGGGAATACAGTTGATACCAGAGCATGTGGAAGTCAGAGGTATAACCCTGACCCCTCACACTTTTATCTTTTTTGTTTTTTTGAAGACAGGGTTTCACGCTGGGCATGGTGGTGCACACCTTTAATCCAGCACTCGGGAGGCAGAGGCTGGTGGATCGCTGTGAGTTCAAGGCCAGCCTGGTCTACAAAGTGAGTCCAGGACAGCCAAGGCTACACAGAGAAACCCTGTCTCGAAAAACAAAAAACAAACAATCAAGACAGGGTTTTTGTGTAGCCTTGGTTGGCTTGGACTTACATTTTAGACTAGGTTCGCCTTGGACTCACAGAGATCCACCTGTCTCTGCTTCCTGAGTGCTGGGATTACAGTCATGCACCACTGAGCCTGGCTTGTTTGTTTTTTGAGACAAAGTGTTTTTCTTCTTTCTTTCTTTCTGTAATTTATATTTATTTTATGCACATTGGTGTCTTCCTTGCATGTATGTCTGTGTGAGGGTATCTGATCTTGGAGTTACAGACAGTTATAAGCTGCCATGTGGGTGCTGGGAATTAAACCACTGAGCCATCTCTCCAGCCCTGAGACAAGGTTTCTGTATATAGCCCTGGCTGTCCTGGAACTCACTCATGCTGGTCTCGAACTCAGAGATCCACCTGCCTCTGCCTCTGAGTACTAGGATTAAAGGAATTCAGCACCACTGCCTGGCCCTATCTTCCCTTTAAGACAGGCTTTTCACTGGACCTGAAGCTCACTGATTTGCCTAGACTGGCTTGACTGACAGCAAGCCCTGGGCTCTAGCTGCTTCTGCTTCACCAATGCTCCAAGTCAGGTATAGGCCATCCTGTCAGGGACTAAGCCAGGGCTGAGTTCAAGGCTGTTCACTACTTGCCTGTGCCATCTCTCCAGCCCTTAGCTTATGCAGTCTAAAGCATTCTTGTTAGGTTTACAGCTACAACCAAAATGAAGGCACAGATCACTTTTGTCAATCAAAATAATTCTCACAGCACCCTTTCTAGCTACTCTCCCTTACACTTCACACTCCCAGCAGCTACTTTTTTTTGTGCCACATTGGTATTTGTCCTGGAATTCATTTAAGTAGAGTCACAGTTTCACAGTTTACTGGGTTTGGGGACTGTCAGCATATTTCTAGAGTTTACTGATTTGTGCACCAGAAATCCATTCTTCCCTCATGTGGTTGTTCAGTTTGTGCTGTAGACCAAACATCTGCAAATATTTGTATGCAGGTGAGTGGCCTCCTGACTTCGAATGACACAGTCACTGAGATGGCTGGGCAGGAGTATGTTGTAAGAAACTGTATGTTTCTACTTTATATACCATGAAGAAGCCTCGCTACTCAAAAGCACAATGTCTTTTCATTTAAGAATTAAAAAGCAGGACTAGAGAGGTGGCTCACAACCATCTGTAATGCGATCTGATGCCTTCTTCTGGCGTGCAGCCATGCATGCAGGCAGAGTACTGTATAAATAATAAAGAAAAAAAATTTTAAAAAAAGGAACTAATAAGCAGACAAACGAAGCTACGTTCCCTAGATGAGCATAGTAGTTACAGTACACCAGCCTGACATTTTTGTGTCAGCACAGATAATCGTGGAGGCAGGTACTCTCTCTGGTGATTAGGGGTGGAGGGGGAATGTGGGATGGGGGAAACACCAGCTGAAGTAAAGAGGACTTCAACTTTATTATACATAGTATTTTGCCTGCATGCATGTCTGTGCATGATGTGTGTGTGCCTGGTGCCCATGAGGATCAGAAGAGGTGTTGGGTCTCTTGAAACTGGAATTACAGATGGAGATTAGCTGTGTATGGGTACTCGGCAAGAGCAGCCAGTGCTCCTAACCACTGAGCCATCAATCTAGGCCCAAACTTTCTTGTACTTTTTTGTTTGCTGTTTTTCGAGGCAGGGTTTCTCTGTGTAATTGCCCTGGCTGGCCTCGGATTCACAGAGATCTGCCTGCCTCTGCCTCCCAAGTGCTGGGATTACAATGAGAACTCCCAACGAATGGGCGCACAGCCCGAGGCTTTCACCTGTAGGGGCTTCCCGAGGCCTGGACTGCCTTGGTTTTATTGAGGTAGAAACTGTACTACTCATTTCTCTGAGGGATGAAAACCTACATAGCTGTCGTGGTTGGGACATGGCGCACCTGTCTGAAGGGAGTGTTACTTGTTGCAGATGGGTACTTGACATCCTGCAGCTTCTGCAAGGCGGCCCGACACTGCTCCGGGGTGTCCACACTGAAGGTGCTGCGCCACACACCAGTCACTCTCTGCACCAAGGTTCCCTCGGCGCCTGTGGCCCACTGGTGATAAACTGAGGAGGAGCTTCTGCCCTCTGGAGGCTGCTTGTCCTCCAGGTGCCGGCACAGAAGCTCCAGGAGGCAGAAGACCAGTCTCTGGCCCTGGGATTCCAGCAACAGAGAAGTGTGACAAAGGAAAACGCAGATGACATGATTTGTAAAGGCCTCCTTGTAAGCCTGCTGCTTCAATGGAGGTGCCTTTGTAGGTAACTTTGTAGGCCAGGAAACTGTTTGTAACACAGGATCCTGATGACACCCACAATCTCTACCCTGGAAGTCTCATCTAGGTCCAACCCCCAGTCCTATTGCCTCAGGTTCTCTCTGGCCTGGCAGTGAAGTGATGAGCAGACTCAGGCGCCGGGCAGGCACAGATCATGCCCAAGCAGGTCTGACAGAGCATCCACCAAGAACAAAAGTATAAAGAAACACTGCAGAAAGTCACTACTTGTTAGATTTCTCATTGCCACAAGATGCCTGGTGCACCCTTAGAAGTCCTCAGTTAGGTCTAGAAGGGCATTAGCACATCCACTCAAAATGACTCTAGGCTAATGAGCTGTTTTATTTTTTGCTTTGTCCAGGATGCTGCTTTGGGTAGGAAATGAACCGCTAAAGAGCTGTTGGGAAAGCCTTTTCTTAGCTGTGTGCAAATGACTATCTGGACTTGGTTATTTTATAACTAACACACCCTGGGGTCCCAGTTCTAAGGAAGCCAACCACTTATGTATCTGCCTTGGTTCTGAACACCCAGCAGGCGCTGTCTTTAGGCCCAACTCCTGTGCTAGGACAAGAGGAACTTCAGCAGTCCATGTCAGAATTGGCATGACTGCTCACACCTGGAAAGCCAACTCCAAGGTGACTGAGACAACAGGACTGTGAGTTTGAGTCCACCCCGGGCTGTGTAGTACATTTATGCTAAGTAAGCCTGGACTACACACTAGACCTCACTTCTCATGCGCCAGAAAAACCAGTCTGAATATGGCCAAAGCATGTAATATGCAAACATTAACACGTGGAATTTGCTGTCTGCACCATTTGTAGAGTTTGTTACTTGCTAAACTACTGTTAATGTCTGAAGTGTCGGGAATGGAGCCTGGGCTTCTCCCATGCCAAGGAAATGAGCTCCCACTGAGGTACATCCCACCCAAGAACAAAGCTTCCTGTCAGAGGCCAGCACTCCCCCGTAGAGAGACGATGCTAATGGAGCTGCTGGGCACACCAGCAGCTGTTCAGACGGTCTGCACAAACTTGTAAGCAGCAGGAGTCATGTGAACAGCAGTCTATCTCTTGCCGCAAACATGGTACTGAGCATGCTGTGACATAGGACAGCCACCATCGGACACTTCCTGAACTGGACGTTTATCTATTGGGGGTGAGTTTGACCAGAGAAGGACCCCACCCATCCTCAGACTCCAGAGACTGACCTGCAGGCTTTCATGCAGCCCCAAGGCTTCCTGTGCGCCCACCCAGTTCTTCACCAGGAGCAGCTCCTGGGCACATCTGAGAGCCAGGGAAGCAGCCAGCTCACTTTCTCCTGCTATGGCAGCCAGCTCTGCAGCGGTTCTAAGCGAGGCTGCATCTCCTTTTCTGGCCAGAACTTTGGCTGCATCATAGGCAGAAGTGGCTCCTAAGTAGCTGTGGCAAGAATGAAACACCGTCACCAGCCGCAATGCCCCCATGCCTCCTGTGTTCATGCCCTCTGGTGTCACTGTCCTGGCTGTCTCTGTGAGGCCAGGATGGCCACATGCTGTTGACTTGTGCACTGTAAACCTCTACAGGTGCTGACACAGAGGCCTCATCTTGGTCAGCTTAGCTGATCAACAGCAACACGTGTGACCTTGCAGTCTGCCACTGAGGTCTGTGACTGCCTGTGGCAACTCGTGGAACTGCGGGGCATGCAGCTTGGCTGAATTCCCCTTCTCTTTCCACCTCCAGCTGCTGTGCCCATCTGCACTCAGCTATTTCACCCTGCCATGCTCCTGGCAGACACTGAACTGCCCTGCCCCAGCTGCTGTGCCCATCTCTGCACTTGGCTCTTTCGCCCCGCCATGCTCCTGGCAGACACTGAGCTGCCCTGCCTTGTCCTGCTTACCACTTGGCTGCGATTGCATAGTGGCCATCTCTCTCCAGGACAGACCCCCAGCTGAGGTACAGGTCCTTCAGGACAGGGTCCTCAGGGTGTAGCCGAGCCTTGGCAACTGCAATAGCTTCTCTAAAGGCAAAAACAGGTACTTTAGCCAATCTTCGAGTGTTCCTCCACATGAGGCCTATAGTGCTCTAACTACTAATACAAACGATGAGTGCCCTGGTGAGGCAGCCAACCGATTAATTTCACTAATCCCCTCATCAGCATTTTAGACCTTAACATGACAAAATGGCAAACCATGTCAGTCACCTCTAGGGAATTTGTGAGTTCACTACAGGCTTCCTAGCTGTTTTTTACTTTTAACATTTGAGCATGTGCCTGTGCACATACACATGGCGGTCACACAGGGTGCTAGGTGTCTTCCTTTATCACTCTTCCCCTTGTTCCACTTTTAGATTGTGTGTGGAGGTCAGACAACCTCAGGAGTTGGTTCTGTTAGGCTTTCCACAGCATGGGTCCACACACTGGGCAGCAAGAGCCGTTACCTGCCGCACTATCTCACTTCTTTTTTTTTTAAGCTTTATTTATTTATTAAATATACAGTGTTTTGCCTATATGTACGCCTGCAGGCCAGGAGAGGGCACCAGATCTCATTACAGATGGTTGTGAGCCACCATGTGGTTGCTGAGAGCAGTCAGTGCTCTTCTGAGCCAACTCTCCAGCCCTACTATCTCACTTCTTTTAAGACGGGTTTTGTCACTGAACTGGCTAGGCTGCCTGGTCAGTGAGCTCCTGGGGTCCTTTTATTCCCACCCGCTGACACAGGGGTCACAGGCATAGGCAGCCATAGGCAGCTTTTCATTGGGTACTGGGATCCAGACACAGGTCTCCTGCCTGCAGGGCAGTCGTTCTCACTGACCTTGGCCACCATCTCTCCAGCCCCAGGAAGCTTCTTTCTTCATGAAAACTCATCTCTTTTTGTTTTTGTTTGGTTGGTTGGCTGATTGGTTTTTTGAGAGAGGGTTTCTCTGTGTAGCCTTGACTGTTCTGGACTTGCTTTGTAGTCCAGAGTGGCTTTGAGCTCACAGCAATCCACCTGCCTCTGTCTCCCAAGTACTGGGATTAAAGGCGTGCGCCACCACCGTGCAGCTTTCTTTTTGTTTTTGAGACAGGGTTTCTCTGTGTAGCCTTGGCTGTCCTGGACTCGCTTTGTAGACCACACTGGCCTCAAACTCACACCTGTCTCTGCCCCCTGAGTGCTGGATCACAGGCGTGCACCACCAAGCCTGGCAAAAACTCATTTCTTTTTTTCTTTTGATTTTGAGGCAGGGTTTCTCTGTGTAGCTCTGGTTGTCCTAGACTCACTTTGTAGACCAGACTGGCCTCAAACTCAGTGATCCACCTGCCTCTGCCTTCCGGGTGCTGGGATTAAAGGCGTGTGCCACCACGCCCAGCTAAAAACTAATTTCTTAAAAATGCACTGCCAGGCTCAGTGGTACTCATGTTTTGTCCCAGCACACAGAAGGAAGAAGCAGACAGATCTATGTGAATTTGAGGCTAGCCTGGTCTACATACTGAGTTCCAGAATAGTTGAGATAAAGTAAAACCCTGCCTCAAAGTACAAATAAAACTAAGATAGATAAGCTATTTAGATTTGAGTATTTTCAGATAATTTCTCAAAAATGAAAGTAAAGCATGTCACTCTATGTAGCCAATGATAAAGTTTACACTTTTTTTGGAAAATGGGATTTTCAGAAAACCTATGAGCACACTGGGGACTCAAGAACACTCCAAAGTTAAAAATATTTCCAATAAAAGCAATCTGAGACTAAAGTGTGGCACTTCTGATACTTTCAACAAAGCATCTCAGTATGCAAACGTCACCCATGCAAATCAGCTTGAGCTGCAGTCACTATAAAGCTGTAGCGGGGATGAAAAATGATCTCAAGAGCAACATTTATAACCAGGCATAATCCTTTAAACTAAAGACCTGTAGCACCAGAGGAAGAGAAAGCTGGCCACACAGAAGTGGCCAGAGCTCTGCCTGGACTATTCCTGTGTCTCTGCCATGCTGGAAACTCTGAAAGGCTGAGCACAGAACACCCATGGTGCAGAGAGCTGAGTGATGCCCAGGGTGTGCTGTGTGTGACTTGCTACTGAACAAGGCCTGCAAAACAGAGAGATGAGGAGGCAGGCGGCCCACACCAGACCACAGCATGGACTTCTCTAGTCGGCCTTCTCAAACAAGGGGAGGGCATGCAATCCCAGAATTCTAGAGGCAGACAACACGACCACAGATTTGAGGCTAGTGCCATTAGACTTTGTTGTCTGTCTCCAAAAAGAGCAAGGTGAGCCACAACAAAACTTAATGTTCTCCAAAGGAGGACAACAAAACCCAGACAAGATAAACAAAAGGACAGCCTCACATTTCACATCACTGAAAATCAGTGACAGGAAAAGGCCCAAAGAGAAAGCGTTACTGTTCTCATTCAGTACAGATGAAATACAGCTGGCACGGAGTGCACACCTGTAACTTAAGCACCTGGAAAACTAAGGCAGGAGCTTCAGGGCCAGCCTGGAGTACATAAACAAAAAAAAACCAAAACAAACCAAAAAAAAACAAAACAAAACAAAAAAAAAAACAAACAAACAAAAAAACAAAGTCAAAATCAGTAGAAAGAAGCCAGGTGTGGTGGTGCATGCCTTTAACCCCAGCATTCGGGAGGCAGAGGCCAGCCTGGTTTACAAAGTGAGTCCAGGGTAGCCAATGCTGCACAGAGAAACCAAAAACCAAAAACCAAAAACCAAAACAAACAAACAAAAAGGTAGAAAGAAAACCTGCAGTGCAGGATCCTGTAGGTTCTTGGTCCTCAAGGCGCTAGAATTACATGTGTGTATCACCATATCCGCCATTGCTCCTGGTGCTGGGTTGCAGGTGTGAACCATCACATCTGAAAACAATTATAGTTCTAAACTTGGAAATGGTCTCTTAAGATGGAGGATCTAGAGATGGCTCAGCAGCTAAGAGCACTGGCTATTCTTCCAGAGGACCCAGGTTCAATTCCCTGCATACATATGGGGGAATCACAGCCATCTGTAACTCCAGTTCTAAAGTATCTGACACCCTCATACAGATTTACATGCAGGCAAAACACCAATGTATGCGAAATAAAAATAAATTAGTTTAAAAAAAAAATGGGACTAGAGTGACGGCTCAGAGGTTAAGAGCACTGACTGCTCTTCCAGAGGTCCTGAGTTCAATTCCCAGCAACCACATGGTGGCTCACAGCCATCTATAATGCAATCTGATGCCCTCTTCTGGTGTGTAGGTGTATTGTACATTCAGACAGAACACTGTATATATAATAAATATATAAATCTTAAGAAAAAAAAGATGAAGGTGAAATTATAGGCTATCATACACAAAAAAAGTTTTGAGAATTATCAGTAGAACATATTATTTAAAAAAAAAAATCAGGAAAAACAGCTCAGTGGTTAAGAGCACTGACTGTTTCTCCAGAGGACCTGGGTCCCATTCCTAGCATCCACACAGGGGCTCACAACCATCTGTAACTCTAGCTCTAACTCTTGTGGTCTCTTCAAGCACCAGGCACACATGGTGCACAGATAAATATATGGATAAAATATCTGTATATATTAAAGTAACAAATTTCAGAATATGTCATTAGGAAGTCAGTACTGGAACTTGACCAAAACAGTCCATCCAAAAGAAAACAGGCTGGGCGGTGGTGGCACATGCCTTTAACCCCAGCATTTGGAAGGCAGAGGTAGGCAGATCTCTGTGGGTTCAAGGCCAGCCTGGTCTACAAAGCAAGTCCAGGACAGTCAGGTCTGTTACACTGAGAAAACTTATCTCAAAAACAAACGAACAAACAAAACCCAAAAGAAAACAGAAAAAAAGATACACCCGACAAACAAGACAGAAATACTGAGGTGCACAAATTCAAACCAATCACAGTAAATTAATACTCAACATCCTTGATTCAAACATCCCCACTTAATAGCAGCATGGTGACAGAGAACCAAGGGTCTAGGGTGTGCTATCTAGAATGGTCTTTTCCAATGTGTTACACTGAAGAGAGGCACCAGTCCTGCCCCCCCCACCCCCCCAAAGCAGAATAGTAGAAGGGCCTTCATCCAAGCTGAGAACTGTGTTGGCTGGTTTCTACCAACTGACATCTTTTTTTTTTTTTTTTTAATTTATTATGTATACAGTACTCTGCCTGCATATATACCTGCACACCAGAAGAGGGCATTAGATCACATTATAGATGGTTGTGAGCCACTATGTGGTTGCTGGGAATTGAACTCAGGACCTCTAGAAGAGCAGTCAGTGTTCTTAACATTTGAGCCATCTCCCCAGCACCCCTAACTGACATCTTAATGAGAAAACACCTCCATAAGACTGGCCTGAAGGCAAGCCTGTGGACACTGTCTTAATTTTTTTTCATAAACATTAAAAAAAATTATTTACCTTTATTTTATGCGCACTGGTGTTTTGCCTGCATGTGAGTGTCAGATCTTGTAGCTACAGACAGTTGTGAGTGGCCATGTGGGTGCTGGGATTCGAACCCAGGTCCTCTGGAAAAGCAGTCAGAGCCCTTAACTGCAGGGCCATCTCTCTAGCCCAGGACTATCTTAACTAATGATTGACATGGGAGAGGCCAGCCCATTGGAGATAGTGCCACCCTGGACAGGTGGTCCTGGGCTATATAACAAAACAAACTGAAGAAGCCAAAGGGAACAAGGAAGCAAACAGTGCTCCTCCATGGCCTCTGCTTCAGCTCCTCCCTCCAGGGACCTGCCGTGAGGCCCTGCCCTGCCTTCCCTCAGCAATTGAGACTTTACAGCTGTAAGCTGAAATAAACTTTCTTCCCCAAGTTGCTGTCAGTCATGGTGGTTATTGTAGCAATATAGAAGCTAAAACAGAAGCAGGGCGTGGTGGTGCATGCCTATAATCCCAGCACTCAGGAGGCAGAGGCAGGTAGATCCCTGTGAGTTCGAGGCCAGCCTGGTCTACAAAGTGAGTCCAGGATAGCCAAGGCTACACAGAGAGACCCTGTCTCAAAAACATAACAACCACCACCACCACCACCACCACCACCAAACACTGAGACAGGAATGTTGACATTTTCTTAAAGGAAAAAAGAAGTTGGGGAGAGGACCAGAGAAATTGCTCAGCAGTGAGGAGCACTTACTGCTCTCCCGCAGAAGACCAAAGGTTGGTTCCCAGCATGTCAGTTAGCTGGCTCATAACCTTCTGTAATTTCAGCTCCAGGGGGATCCACTGGCTCTGGCCCCTGCTGGCACCTTCGGTCATGTGCACATAGCCACACACATACACATAAAATCTTTAAGGGAGCTCCCTTTGTGAGTCATCAAGACCCCCAACTAGTTTTCTGCTGTTTTCTCTGTTCCCATTGCTTCATCAACAAGCTTAGATCACAGTATGTTGGATTCTATTTGAGGGCCAAACTGCACTGACCTGTAGAAATGGTTTGACTTGAGAAGTTCCACAGCTTCGTACACTTTGTGAATGGAGAGCAGGTAAGAGGCAGCCTTGACGTACTGATCCTGGAAACACAGCTGCTTGGCAAAGGCTTCCACTGCCCACAACCACACACTGTAGCCAGCTTAAAAAAAAAAAAAAAAGAGAGAGAGAGAGAGAGAGAGAGAGAGAGAGAGTGGGTGCATAAAAGGCACACTTGAGATAAAAATGCCTGGTTTTTGTCACTCCAGTATGCTGACCAATCAATCAGGTACAACTTCAAATGCCACTGTGGCTCTTCTGCCTCACTTCCCTCCCCACATCCCTATGCTGAAACAAGAAGTTTCTTTGACTATATCATGTGAGAGGCTCCGGGAACCTTTCTGGGTGGGGACAGAGAGTGACAGGGAGACAGCGTGGCCGCGCACACCTTCAGCAGCACACCTTCAGCTTCGGGCTGGGTTGATGAGACCTGTGCACTGAGTTATGTGTGGCCCTCTGAGGCACGCATCCCAGCACCAACAGCATCCACCTCACATATACTCAACCATGGGGCCCCTACTCTAAGGTACTCATTCAGAAGACATTTTTTAAAAAAAATTCACCTTCCACCCTGGTGCCAGCAGACTTCCTGTGCCCACTTCATCTTTGCAGTCTTGGTGATACATGGCTGCTTTTTGCTGCCATTTCTCACGTTTATACTTTTGAGACAGGGTCTTGCTACATAGCCCAGGCTGGCCTGGAACTCAGAGAGATCCACCTGCCTTCGCTTCCCAGAATTGGGACTAGAGTTCAACAGCATGTCTAGCTTTTTTTGGCTACATCTCCAATGGCGACGGAATGACGGTCTTTGAAGGGCATCGGGGCCCTTCCTCCTTGCTTCCTTGAGCTGCACATCACCCTTCCTTTCCTAGCCATGGTGCAATGTACATGCCTGGCTTTGTCTTTCCCCTCTCACAGCACTTCTTAGAAAACTACAAAATCGGCGAGGATGCTAGAGTTTTCTTATGTTCTTCTCTGCAAATTTACATAGAGAAGGCATAAGCAGACATCTTGCCCTTGGTTTCTTGGGGTCACCTTCAGCCATCCAGATTGAATGGTTCACAGTACAGCACAGGGCACAGGATGGTGCTCTCAGGTTCCTGCTAGCTGTCTCCATGAGCGCCACCTTGACTCTTCTCTCATATCTGGAGCTCACTCGTGGTAGGAGCATACACGTCTGCCTCAGTGTCTGGGCAGCACCTGGGAGGGTTTCACTCCACATGATTTGACAGGTCACTTATTTATGGATATGTGGGTCCTTACAGTCTTTTGTTACGTCAGTGAGTGAGAACTGAGTGTACTTTAATTTCTGTCACTAGAACTGCTGGGCCAAACATTTTCAGCATTTTCAAATTTGTCATATAATAGTCCAAACTGTCCTTTGATATGTGGTTTCTGCACTAGTAGTTTATGTCCAAGAGGCGTCTACAGAAGTTGGGAGGACAGTAATTAAGAAACAGGCAGTGTCCCTGGATAGACTGAACTGCTGATGTGTGGAACCGAATAATTGCCAGGAGTTGTTAGGAAAGAGTGAGACCTGGCTCACCTGCCCCGCCCTCAAAGCCAGCCTGTCCTGTGCCTGGTCTCAGGTGCTCGTCTTATCAAATGCTCACTGTGCTGCTGCTGACCAGGAGGCCTGGCCAGAACTGAGCGATGCTAGCTCTGGCTTCCTAGCCTCTACAACTATAGCACAAAGAGGCTCCTGTTTTACTATTCCATCTGGACAGCACACAATGCGCAGCGTGTCTCCAGCCTTTGCCTTGCTACAGAGCCATCTTCTTCTTTTTTTAAAAATAATTTATTTAATTTTATTTTAGCATGAGGGTGCCAGAGTCATTGGAACTGGAATTACAGACAGTTGTGAGCTGCCATGTGGTGGCTGGGAATTGAACCCGGGTCCTTTGGAAGAGCAGATAGTGCTCCTAACCACTGAGCCATCTCTCCAGCCCCTCTAGAGCCATCTTCTGCAGATCCATCCATTTGTGAGCAGCTAAGCTTAAGGCAAACACTGCCAACTCATCTTTTTTTTTCTTTTTGGCCCTAATTGGTGATTCTTCTGCCCCAGTCTCCCAGGTGCTGGTACTGCAGCGGTGTGCCTCCACAACACCATACAAGTGTTGAGGCATCTTTAATGGGTACATCCTGGAGGTGACACATTTCTTCAAAAAGCACATACCTACTGGTGCCACAGCCACAAGACTGTCGGTCAGCTCGCCTCTCTCTGCTGCTGCCTGGAGAACACCTTTCAGATCTCCCTTCCAGAGCATGAGCTGGTGAAAAAGTTCAGGGTGGCCACTTTCCAAGTGACCTTTTCCTGTTTAGAAAAGACAGTGGTTGAAGCTGTTTTGATCTTTATAGAATGAAAGTCACATTGGAAGAAAAGTATATAGGTGCTACTGATCAGAATTTGTAAGACTGTAAATCTTCCCGTTGGCTTTGTGTCCTGGGCAGGGTCTCTGTCCCTGCACTATGACAGCAGCTGGAAGCTTACCCTCCTGCCTCTGCTCCCCACTTTGTAGGAGTGTTAGGATGGCAGTGCTCAGCTATGTGTGCTGAGGACTAAATTCAGGTAAGGGTTACACTTTTACCTGCTAAGCCAGCCATCTCCTGCCTGGCTCTTTTTTGGGGGACACAGGTGCTCTTTTTTAGGGACACAGGTTCTCACCATGTAGCCCAGGTTGGCCTCAAACTCACAGAGATCCACCTGCCTCTGCCTCCCAAGTGCTGGGATTAAAGGATGCACCACCACTGTATGCTTTAAAAAAAAAGTTTCCTCATGGCTTAGGGTGCCCTAGAACTCACTGGAGAGACATACAGGATGGCTTCAACCTTGTGATGTCCCTGCTTTAGTCCACACACAAAACCCACTACATATGAATGGGACCGGAGCCCAGCTGACCACTGTCACCCAGCTGGAGCCTGCTAAGCCACTGTCCCCAGTGGCCTTCATATCTATCACACCAGCTAGTGGCTACTGTTTGGAGTTTGATGACCACAAAGAGGACATAGGGGTGTAGCTAAGATGGCAACATGTTTGTAAACAGACTGAGTGGCATGGTGTGGGGAGCCAAGACCATAGCCGGCAAGCATCTTGGACCTTGGCATAATATATCGAGTGGACCTGGGGCAGGCTGCCTTGTGACCTCTTTACCTCCTTGCCTCAGGATACATTCCAGAAGGCTGCCTGGTAACCTCTTCCCCTCCCTCAAGGTACTCTCCAGCTGTTCTCAGTATTCCCTGATTTACAGAGGCCTTCAGAGGACGAGCGAAACAAAGTCTATAGATAATACCTTGTGGTTCCAGATGCCTAACAATTCCACCCAGCCCCAGAACCACAGGGGCCCTCGCCCTACCAAACTTCCTGACTTCCCCCACCCAGATCACCCCACTCAGCCTCCTGCTTCAACAGTATATAACTGCCTGTGAGAAAATAAAAATTTGTTAGCTTGATCAGACTCCTTGACTTGCTGTTTGTTCTTTGCGTCTCTTGTCCCCCATTCTCTCCCTAGGCGGCCGAGGGGCCCAGTTGACTGTCCAGCGGGTCCGGACAGCATGGCATGACAATGCATGCGCTGACAGCCACACAGAGGCGTATGTCAAAATGATCGCGAGTGAAGACAGATAGGGCTCTGTGGACTGAGTAGGCCTTACCTTCTGTTTCCATCATCCTGTACAGAGTGGCCCTGTCAGTGAAAAGCCCCAGGTGGAATCGTTCCTCAAGGTCAACAGACACATCTTCATTTAGTTCTCCTAATTTAAAATGGGAAAAGTCAACACAGGAAGTGATTTCTGGATACATGACCCTATACTTACTTTAGAGACAAAACAACAACAACAAAAAACAAACAAACAAAATCACACCACTAGGCCCCATTCACTCTACCCAGGAACCCTATAATTACAGGAACACTTTGGAGCCTTTAAAACTCAGCTTGGGCAAAATCCAATGAGACAATATTTGTGTTGACAAAGGCTTGAGGGGAAAATATTAAAAGATAATTCTGAATTCAACATGTCTTAAAAACACTGTTAAAAGGGGTCTGGAGAGATGGCTTAGAGGTTAAGAGCACTGCTTGCTCTTCCAAAGGTCTTGAGTTCAATTCCCAGCAACTACATGGTGGCTCACAATCATCTATGATGAGATCTGGTGCCCTCTTCTGGTTTGCAGGTCTACATGCAGGCAAAACACTGTATACTTCATAAATAAATAAATATTAAAAAAAAAAAAAAGTATAGCTAGGCATGGTGGCACATGCCTTTAATCCTAGCAGAGGCAGAGGCAGACAGATCTCTGAGTTCGAGGCCAGGACAGCCAGGGCTGTTACACAGAGAAGCCCTGTCTCAAAAAACAAAACAACAACAACAACAACAAAATACTGTTAAAAATGAATCCAAATTAACCAGAGTATCCCAAGAATTCCCTAGAAGCCAGGTGTGCTAGTATACGCCTTTAATCCCAGAGGCAGGAGGATCTCTTAAACAAACAAACAAACAAACAAAAAACAAACCAAGTAACACTTTGAGCCCTATCACAAAAGGATAAAAAACAAAAAAAACCAAACTTGAGACCTATCACAAAAGGATTCAGTATTCACTCTCTACCCTTTAAAAATAGTTACGCCTGTGTGTCTCAGTGGTAGGGGACCCACGTAGCATGTGAAGGGCCCGGGTTCCATCTAGAGCACTCACTCCACCTGAGAATATGAAAACCCAATCTCCAGCAAGTTTAACTACTGTTAACCAAAGCCGCTTTAGGCTGCCTCAAAATTCAAAAAACAAGCCACATATATAAAAAGCATAAGAGAAAACAGCAGTAGGCAGTGGAGTGGGCAGGGGCAGAGTGGGCAGGGGACCCACTTTCTTCTGATTCTTTGGACTGTTTTGTTGTGCTGATCTTTAACACATCAAATTCAAAACAGAAACACTAAGTTGCTCAAACACCAAAATAATGCGCTGTGACAAACAAAACCAAAACTCATTTAAAAAAACCTCAGCTGGGCAATGATGGCGCACGTCTTTAGTCTCAGCACTTGGGAGGCAGAGGCAGGCAGATCTCTGAGTTCGAGGCCAGCCTGGTCTACAAAGTGAGTCCAGGATAGCCAAGGCTACACAGAGAAACCCTGTCTAAAAAACAAAACAACAACAACAAAATCCTAACACCCGCCCCCCCCAAAAAAACTTCCATCAAATACTTTAACTGCTACATTATGGAGCATCTCTAATGAGAAAACACCCTGGTAGGGAAGACTGGAAAGCAGATATACACAAGGTGTGCTGAATGTGGCACAAAGATGGCTAGTGACAGATGGGACGCTGGGAACAGTGAGTGCAGGATAGGGGTATGGCAGTGGGGCTGGGAGAAAGGCACAGTAGTCTTAGACACGTGCTTGTTTACGTAAGGCACAGCGCCATTCTCAACTGAGCAAGAGCAGGTGCGAGGAGCAGCGCGTGGTACCTTTGGCATGTGTTGCAGTTGCTAGTAACAAGCAGTCGCGGTGAAGCTCCTCTTTGGACCTGTGGTCTAAGCTGGTGCTCAGCGGGAGCATGGAGCGAGCCTTCCTCTTCTTGAGCAAGGCTTCTAGAATGCAACAACAGCACATGGTATCAGAACAACAGATCAGAGACAGAACTGAAGGACCACAAATGCGGGCAGTGAGGGTGAGGCCTGCAGGAAGGGGTCACTCAGCAAGCCTCACTCCCAGACAGCAGTTTTTACAGCACACTGGCTGGTTCACAAAACATGCCAAATGCCCTTGCCAACATTGTATCGACAACTATAAGATATTTCAAGTGCTCAGCAGTGTGAGAGAAAACAAAACCCAAGATGATGACGAGCAGCGCACGCAGAGCCCCACACCTGGGCACAGAAGCTTTAGTACACTGCTGACAGAACACACTCACCTGGCTTCTCTTTAGGTGGCTCCTTTTTCAGTGACGTGGCTTTGCTATTAACAGTGACTTTTGACTTTTCAAAGGCTAAGGGAACAGCAGTGCAGGAAACAGGTTCTCCACAAACTACAACAAGGGGAAAACACCAGAAAAGCTTTGAGACAAGAACAATATAAAAGACAGTAGGCATGGGTGGGCTCACACCTGTAACCTCAGCAGTCTGGATACTGAACAGGATAACCACAGGTTGAGGCCAGCCTGGGCTACACTGCGAGTCCCAGGAAAAGCAACAGTGGTGAGAGTGAGGCCCTGTTTCAAAACACACTGTAGAGTCTAGTTGTGGTTTTAAGAGCATTAACAGGCTCAGCAATGCAATTCCAGCTACCGTGCCTTACCTGTTTTACAGACTGACTGAGGAATGTCTAAGCCTGTCACTCAGAGCTCTGACATTTGATTTGGAAACTCTCCTAGCAAGTTACCTGTCAGATAATTTAGCTTCACAGCCCAGCACAAAGAGGAAAAGGCTTCCCTAACAGAGAACATGACAGTCACAATCACAGACAAGCTGTTTTCTGACCTCCAGGGGCAAAGGCCATTCTGTGTAGCCCCCATACGGACAATTATTATTGTCTCTGTATGTGCTCTGTTGTATATGTGGACAGTTCCTTGTAGTCAGGTGTCTCCTTCTACCTTTCAATCCCAGGACTGTCTGGCAAGCCCTTTACCCACTGGGCCATCTCATCATCCCCCAAGATAAGGGCATTCTGATAAGCCAAAGTACAAACGTGGTAAGCTCTTAGTAAGTTATCTACCCAAATCATGGGTCTGCCAGCCACAGTCTGGGATGAGGGGTCAATGACACCTCTGCTTTGGCTGTTTCCATTCTGCCAAATGGACATATCAGAGATCAGCATGAATCAATTTATACTCGATGGTACTTAATCATTTTAATAGATGTAAACAGAAGACACCTAAAGTATTAAGAGAATAAAAGTGGCATCCTCTCTATAAACAACCATTTCTCTTCCAACATGCACAAGATTACAGTATGACAGCTAGTGACACATTCATTCCATGAGAACTGGACAAATAAATGACAGCTGATGATCCTCTGTGATGGTCCAAAAAAGGATAGCCCCCATAGGCTCATAGAGGAAGTGTGTCACTGGGGGCGGGCCCTTGCTAGGCCCACTCTCCCTCTCCTCTGCCTGTGGATCAGGATGTTGCTCTCGGCTACCGCTCCAGAGCCATGGTGCTGCCATGCTCCCCCCCATGATGATAACTGACTAAGCCTCTGAAACCATAAGCTAGCTCCCAGTTAAATGCTTTCTTTTATAAGACCTAGTCATGGTTTCTTGTGACAGCGAAAGAACAGTGACTAAGAGACCGTTCTTAGCTGTTCTCTGGTAAGAGAAAGCTAAGCACAACCTCAGGGTGGATGGGGGAGCTTGCTTGCTCCCATGTAAGTAAGAACATTTAAATTCATCTGTTGCAGGATACTGATCCCACTGTGAACCTCAACAAACAACCTGTTTCTAGTTGTGGTGTGGCTCAGCCCTGGAGCACACCTTTAATCCATGTAGTTTCTGTAAACAGGATTAAATAAAGTCAACCATAGGTTAAGAGGCGGGGCAAGCAACCAGTTGACAGGAAGTGAACACAGGAAAAACCCAGAGAGAGTAAGAGGAAGTCTGGAGGAGAGAGAGACGCACAGGAAGTAGAAAGGAGGGATATTCAGGTTGATGGGTTATTAAGGCCGCGTGGAGAAGGGGATTTTTTCTTCTGGGATGTTGGTTGAGAAGGAAAGTCACCTGGGTGCTTTCTCTGCCTCTCTGAGCTAGCAGGCTTTCACCCGGCTACGCTCTCAGTCTTTATTGAAAAACCAACATTTGGGATGTTGTTTAAAAAACAACATTGTTTCATGGGTGTGTCCTTTCCACTCACACCTCTGCTCACACACTGCCCTTTTTCACCATGCCCCGAAGCTGTTCCGTAATTACTGTCTCCACCCCAATCATCAGCTACTTCTCCTGTAACACTTCAAAGAGGAATTTAGAGACTTAACCTTTTAAAGAGATGGAGAGATGGCTCAGAGGTCAAGAGCCGGTGGCTGCTCTTGCAGAGAGGACCTGGGTTCAGTTCCCAGTATGCAGATGGTAGGTCACAACTGTCTATAATTCCAGTTCTAGGGGTCCCATAGGCACTGCACTCTTGTGATACACAGACATAGATGCAGGTGAAAACCTCATATACATGAAACAAAAATAAATCTTAAAAATTTAAACAAAACATACTCCTTTAAAAAGTGTTAACAGTTTGCAACGGCTCCCTGAGACAGAAGCTACACATTGAGGAAGGGCCTGCTCTAAGACACCAGGGAGCTGGTGTTGTAGAAGCACCTACCCGCTGGAGAGGGCGGCAGCTCTGGCTCCTGGGCTTCCTCCTCACCATCCTGGTCTGACACGCCGTTCTCAACAGGTCCTGAGTTCTCCCTTATACTCTCATCTTCATTGCAAATGGATGAATCTTGCTTCACAGGCAGTCGCAAGGTGGCCTTTTTCTTCTTTTTAAGCTTTGGCTTAGGTTGAGAGAGGCGTTTTTTCTCTAGTTCAATACTTTTTTTTCCTACAAAGACCACAATAAATAGATGATGGGTGCTGTGGTGCACACCTCTCAGGAGGCAGAGGCAGGTGGATCTCTGTGAGTTTGAGGCCAGCCTGGTCTACAAAGTGAGCCCAGGACAGCCAAGGGCACATGGGGAAACCCTGTCTTTAAAAGAAAAGAAAAGAAAGAAAGAAAGAAAAACAAAACAAAAAACCAGAATGGCCTAAAGCGCAACTGGTCAGAAGCGCCTGGGGAAATCCTCCGGAGCCACAAACCACTCTTGTGATAGCCTCACACACCTTCCTGCCTTCCCCATGGCTTCTTGGCTACACTCTTCATCAGAGGCCAAATCCTCATCATTAATTTCACTCATGTCTGCCCACACTTCAAGGGATGCAGACTACATTTTCAGCTGGCCATAGAGGCAAGACTTCCTCTAGGGTACCTGAGAGACAGTACCTGCGTTTTAATCTGTCCTTTTGTTATTTTAGTCATGAGAGGGTGTCCTGACAATGTCTGCTGCCCATTACCACACTCTGGACTCCCTAGTTCCAGCACCAGCTTCCTGACATTGTACGGTCACTATCCCACCGTTTATTTTCTTTATATTAAAAAAAATATTTAAATTTATAAAACTTACATTTATTTTTATAAATCATGAATTTTACACGTAAACTATAAACACTACAGCCATATGACTATGTCTCTGACAGAGAGAAAGAGGAGGAGAGCTCTATCCATCAGAGCACAGCTTGTGGCACTTAGTCCTTTCCTCCCACTATGTGGGTCCTCGGGATCAGACTCAGGCTGTCAGGCTTAGCAGCAAGTACTTTCATACCCAATGTTGTCTAACAGTTTCCTCTGAGATTGAAACATTCCACCCTGCAGGGAAGCTCTTAAAGCAGGAGGTAAACAACTCAAAAAAGCTTCTGGAAGTCCCTGAAACTGGCAGGAATTACTAGGTTCCCTCCTTGCCAAGAGTAAACGGAGTCTCCCTCTGAGGAGGAGAAGCTGTGCTGCAAAGACTCTGGAAAAAGTAGAAACTAGCCACGTCGCCTGGAAGAGGTTCAGATTAGTCGCTTGGAAAGGATGAGCTTCAACCTGCTGAGCTCCCCGCAGGCTGTGGAGCGTGCCTCAGGCCCCCATCTTCTGTGAGCTGTCACCCATGCTGGAGTAGGCTGTGGCGATGCAGCTGTCTTTTGAGTTACTTCCATTCCTGTAAGTAATCCCAATAAACCTCACGGGATCACTCTATGGATAACACTGGTGTTATCTGTAAGTTAGCTTGCTGTGAGCCCCATCATTTATATATTTTATATTAATAATAAACAATGAATATACAGCACTCATGATCACCCAGGCAGGCTACAACATGCCTGTAAAAGTCACAGGACAACTCTGGAGTCAGGTCCCTCTTTCCACCTAGAGAAAGTTCCAGAGTTCTAGAGTCTGAACTCAGGTTGACAGGCGTGCATGGCAAGCCCCTTTACCCAGTGATGGCCAATCTTGGTTGCCAACCTGACTATATCTACAATCAACCAAAACTCAAGAAGTGGGGGCAGGCACACCTGTGAGCAATGCTCTCTGTCTTTTTTTGTTTTAAGACAGTGCTGTCCTGGAGCTTGCTATATGGACCAGGCTGGCCTTGAAGTCACCAAGTTCCTCATGCCTCTGCCTCCCAGGTGCTAAGATTAAAGGTGTGGGCTACTACGCTGAGCTCTGTGAGGATTTTGATGGGATCTCAAGTTAGAAGACCCATCAAAATCTGGCCCACACCTCTGGGCCTACATAAAAGGACATAGAAAGAGACAGCCTTTGCTTTTGCCTGCTTGCCCTCACTCTTGTCAGAGTTAGAGCTTACTTCTTTAGGATCCCAACAGACTGAAGACAGTCAGCTCTCTGGGAGTCTTTCCAGGCTCCAGCACCAGATTTGCAGCTGTCGGGCAGTCTTGTGGACTGAGGAAGCACTGGAGTTTTGGCCTTCCCATCAGAGATAGCCGTTGTTAAATTTCACGGACCACAAGCCTGTCAGCCACTCTAACTAATCCTGTGTGTGTGCTGCACTCCATCAGTTCAGCTCCTTTAGAGAATCCTGACTAATCCCCTCATCCTCAGACATCCTGCTGGCCCTCCTGTCAACCTCACTCTTGTTCAGCAAGGGCCCCTTGAAGCTACTGTCCTGTCCTTTGAGTGCCTCAGTTCTCTGAGTGCACCCTTTCTTTCTGGTGTAAGCTGTTGTGGTTTCTTTTCATTTCCTAATGCCCTCCTAGTGAGATTGAGGCCTAACAGCCCCAGGGAGAGTGCAACCACACTTGTTACAACCTGGCAGTGTTATCCTTGGCATCCTACTGGTGCTGAAAAGGTCAGAGAAAGAACAAACAGTATGTAGGCCCCCAACCTTTCCTGACCAACCTTGAGGAGGCCGGGAATGGTCCTGCATGGAGGTCAGCCACCTGTACACACAGAAGTCATCTGCACCGGAGTAGATGCATTCTGGGTCCACTGGGGACCATGCCACACACAGCAGCCGGCCTCGATGTCCTCGGAAATTGAACAAAGGCTCTTCTCGGAGGGCGTCCCACACCTACAACAGTGTGGGACAGAAAGGCAATTGCTGGTTATTCTACTATTCGGGACTTAAATTGCTAAATTAAAAATAAACTCACAATGGGCTTTTATTTCTCATGTGATTTTCAGTGTATCTGAGGCATTCATGTGACAACACTTTCACAGAGAAGGAACATCCAGGAAAGACTTTCCTATGGAGATGACCCACGCGTGTTCTATGGACCACAGTGTCTCAATCCACAACTGTGTTAATATTTGTCCTGGGCAGCTGGCACGGTGGCCCACAAGTACAATCACAGCATGGAAGGCTGAGGCAAAAGAATTAAAGCTCTGAGGGCAGGATGGTGAGACAGTTCAGGGGAAAAGGCACTTGCTGCCAAGTCTGATGACTTGAGTTGAATCCCTAGGACCTACATAATGGGAGAGAGCACCAACTCCTGCAAGTTTTCCTAGCTCCTCCAGTACACACACACACACACACACACATCCCAACCTCCACACCAAACAAATGTAATTTAAAAAACTAAACCAGCTGGGTGGTGGTGCCATGCACCTTTGACCCTAACAATCAGGAGGCAGAGGCAGGCAAATCTCTGAGCCTGAGTCCAGCCTGGTCTACACAGATATCCTATCTTGAAAACAAAAGAAAAACCAAAATAATACAAAATACAAAGAGTTGAACAGCACTCCTTGCAGAGCAAGGCCCTGTAGGAGAAGCCCAAACAAAAAAACTGTTTACAGTTAGCTAATATCTTTGTGTTCGTTTGGTTGAAGGAGACTTTTTGGGCTACTTGGGTCCACCACAGAGAGTAATGAGAATTCACCACGCTGACTCTAAGTCAAAAGGACCTGTGCTGTGATGAAACTCCAATGTTCTAGTTCAGACAATCTTCTGTAGGTGACAGAAGGGAAATGAAAACAACCCAAAACAGAGAGGGAAGAGAAAAAAATTTCAGCTGAAATAAGTCAGTGAGAGACCCCTGGCTCAAGGACACACAGTACCTGAGCTGTGCCATCATAGCAAGCAGATACCAGCCTTCCATCGTGATGTGGGCTCCATGCCAGACTGGTGACCTTGGCTGTGTGCCCCGAGAGGGTCCGGTAGGGCTCTGTGATGGTTACTGCAGACTCAGGGTTACTCTCTAAAGGGTGAGAGGAAGAAGTCATGACAACAGCCACAGAAGGGATGCACAGCAGACACAGCACGGTAAGAAGCAAGGCTCTGTGAGATCCTGAAGACTTAGAATGTAGCTCACTAGATGGTAAGAGCCAGAGTCAGAGAATTTGCTGTGAGATTGTGTCTCCTCTAACCAGTATGGCTGCCCAAACATGACCTGAACAAAGATGACACCACTAGACATGCTAATATAGAAGGGAGGAGGCTTGAATGTACGAGGGGAAAGGCTCATGAGGCCAACACTAGAAGAGAGCTACAGGCAACTAAGAGATACTGAGAGAGGAAGAAACAGCCTTCCCCAGGGAAGAACACATCAATTGGTTATCCAACACCAAACTGTTAACCCTTAAACATAAACATACTAACAACATTATATGGACTGGGCAGGTTACACTAATGTATTAGGAATATATATGGACAACAATTAAAGAAAAAAAAGAGCCCAAGAATTTGAGAGTGAGGTGGGTACACGGAGGGGTTTAGAGTGAGGAAAGAAAGAGGAAATTATATAAAATTATTTTTTAAAAAATGAATGTAGGGGCTGGAGAGATGGCTCAGTGGTTAAGAGCGCAGCCTGCTCTTCCAGAGGTCCTGAGTTCAATTCCCAGCAACCACATGGTAGCTCACAACCATCTATAATGTAATCTGATATCCTCTTCTGCAGATAAAGCACATATGTAATAAATAAAATAAATAAATCTTAAAAAATAAATAAATAAAAATAAAAATAAAAAATGAATGTAGCTCACTGACAGGGCCTGACATGCAGCTTACTATAGGAAGCATGTTAGGTAAAGGCCACCAACACATACATCTGTACTCAGACAGCATTCTAGGTAGTAACAGATCATCTGAAGCTACTTGTGAGAAAATACCAGAGAAAACCAAACTGCAGAAACAATAGCTGTTCTGTGCTTCTAGTCACTGTCAGTTCCTTTACCTGAAGAAACCCAACAGGTTTTGGTAATATGGTCTTCTCTGCTGCTGCTAAATTCTCTCATCTTAAAAAAAAAAAAAAAATCAACCTGAAGCCTCTCATTTTGCCTGTATTTTAAAGGATCTTCCCTAGGCATAGGGTCCCAGAATAGTTAAGACACGGAAGTGCCAGGTGCAACCCAGCGACTAGAAGGCACAGGCAGGAGAGTGTTTAAGGTGATCCTTGGGTACCCGAGGCCGGCCTGGGCAACATGAGACTGTCTCGAAAGTTCCGAGTCACCCCAGCACAGAAGTCAGTGTTACCAGTGTTACCTAGGACAGTTCTCAGGCTGTGCACGTAGATGACTGCACTGTTGGAGCCGGAAGCCAGGAGGCAGTTCAGTTCTGGACGGCTGCCGTGCTCATGGTGCCAGGCGATGGCGTTCACAAGCTTGTGGTGCTGCTGGATGGTGCAGAGCAGTCTCAAGTTGGGGACTTGGAATATTTCTATTGATCTGGAACAAGCCATAGCAGGATGAGAACCGTGGCTGGTGGAGTTTTGTCTTGTGCTAATAGCCCTCCCCTTTCCTCTCAGTCCAGGGAAGGGGAGATAGAAAGCACTCTATCCCTGACAGAGGTCCTTCTCTCTGGAGGAACCAGGAACTAGCTGTCAGTGGAGGTATGGGTGAGAGAATTAAGAGCTTATGTCTGAAACAAAATAAAGCAAAACAAAAACCCCCAAAACTATGACTATAGTGAACAATGAACAAAATACAGTGAGATTCCAATAGCCATCACTGAGTTGTAAAGACTCAAATAATTCTGTGTTCGCAAAGATGTGGAGTCCAGATCAGCTGAGGAGATGCACAGTGAATCCTAAGACAGAACATATGGGACTACTACTGGGCATCGCATAGCCCTTGGCCAGCCAGGGAGAGTTGCAATCATAGAGCTTTCTGTGAGGGACACACTCACCCATCTTCATTGCCAAGGGCCATGACTTTGCCATCTCCTTTCCAGCTGATCTCTGTGTGAACCGGCAGCTTGTACTAGAAAGCAAACAAGTCAGGCGTGGGCATGAGCATTTTCTTTCTACTCTTCATCTTACAAATCAATGGCATCATGAGGAAAAAGAAAATTGCTGGGGTGGGGCTGGAGAGATGGCTCAGAGGTTAAGAGCACTGGTTGCTCTTCCAAAGGTCCTGAGTTCAATTTCCAGCAACCACATGGTGGCTCACAACCATCTATAATATGATCTGATGTCCTCTTCTGGCTTGCAGATGTACATGCAGGCAGAACACTGTATACATAATAACTAAATCTTTAAAAATAAAAGCCAGGCGTGGTAGTGCAGGCCTTTAATCCCAGCACTGGGAGGCAGAGGCAGGCGTATTGCTGTGAGTTTGAGGCTAGCCAGGTCTACAAAGTGAGTCCAGGACAGTCAAGGCTACACAGAGAAACCTTGTCTTGAAAAAGGAAAAAACAACCAAACAAACAAACAAAAAAAAACAACCAAAAAACAAACAAACACACAAACCAAGCCAAGCATTGTGGTGCATACCTATTAGATCTTGCTCAAAAAAAAAAAAAAAAAAAAAAAGAAGAAGAAGAAAAAGAAAAGTCGACTCATACAAATACACTGACACAAGAGTTACAGCAAATGTGACTGAATGTGAGATCTAGGCAAAGGACTCAAGAGAATTTTCTGTATTGTTGTGCATGTACAACTGAGTGCAGCAGGCCCATTTCTGCAATCCCAGCACGTGGGAGGCTGAGGAAGGAGGATGGGGAACTTGAAGGCAGCCTGGGCTAATGAGAAGTTGAGCACCACCATATGCAGTCACTATCAGCAGAGCACTCTAGATGAAAGGGGTAGAGTTAAAAGGATGCCCATCTTTACTCCCAGCACTTAAGATCTCTATGAATCTGAGAACAGGCTGGTCTACATGGTGAGTTCCAGGCCATCCAGGACTATATATGCTGAAGCCTGTCTCAAAAAGAAACATAAAAGAAAGAAATAAAAAAAAAAAAAAAAAAAAAAAAAAAAAAAAAAAAAAAAAAAAAAAGGAAAGAAATAGAAAGGAAAGGGTGCTTCCCAGTGAAGATAGTGAAGATTTTCTTTACCATCACCACTGCAATTTTAGCCTCCCCACCTCCACTTAGTTCTTTGCTTTACTCAATGACAAAGACCTCTGAGGTCTAGCAGGCAACCTACAAATTCACAGTAGCTTTTTCAACTATCTGAGAAGTCTGGGCTAAGCACAATGGCATCTTTACAGATGTCCTTGAGTAAGGGAGACACACCAGGGGAAGCTGAGTGGACGTCAGCCCGCTGGAACTTACTCTAATGGAATTGGTGTCCCGCACGAGTTTGTTGATGTCGAAGGCCTCTCCGCTGAGCTTCCAGGGGTTGTGCTGCAGCACAACGCCTTCCCCGCCACAGCTGTACAACGTGAGGGAAGGTCTGTCTCCTTCTCCTCCTACAAAAGAGAAGCTCTTGAGTCTCTCACTTCACCAGCGCAGCTGCTTCCAAAGCTACACTGTTAGCACAGTGCATTGCACTGTTAGCACGAGGAAGGCTTTATGTGGGAAGTGATTCAGCATGCTGGGACAAAGCCAAGCCGAAAGCAATGCGGACAGAATACTGTTCACTGTGAAGACTTTCTGACATTTAAGAGCAGTGACACTCAAGATATGATCAGAGAAATCTTTATGATCTCAAATAAAAGCTTCTGACAATGTAGCTTTTCTTCCAGAAATGAGATCCTTACTGTTTGTGTAAACACAGAGTTCAGGACATCTTATGACCAAGGCATGGTCTCAGGGCACAGCTCTCATTTGCCTTGCAAACAGGAGGTTTGCAGAGCAACTCTCTTGTCTCTGCATAAAGCTGGCACTAAGGACTCCAGACACTTCAGCGCAGGAAGAAAGAGTGTGGAAAATTCTGACGCATTTTAAAAGCTATTAAGAAAGACAGATTACTTTAGGGAAAGTGAGGAGGGGTAGAACGACAGGAGAGAATGCTGCAGAGCTGAGTAATCAAAGGGCAGCACCCAGCCTGAGTGTACTCTGCACAGTATAAGACCCAGCTCAGAAAGAAGCGCAATACTTCAGTGCTGGGGGAGGCAGAAGTCAAGGCTTTCCTTTAGCATGACCACTCACCTCTGCTGTTCTCATAGACCACACACACTACACAAACACATACCAGACAGACATACACATACACACACCACACACACACACAACTGCACCAGAACATTTATGACCTCAGCTTTCAGACTCTAGATTTAAAGTAGAAGAATATACCCATGTGTATTAACTTAATACACTCACTTACCAAGTGACATAGGGGGGACTGGTGGCCCCCAAGCCAACCTGTATACAGTCTTCTTATGATACGTGCTTGAAATCTGTGGAGGTCTGTGGATGGGAAACAGGATGATGTGAAGAAAAAGGCCCACTAGGAAACAGACCACCTTTCTCTGAAAGGCCCCTTCTTATACACACAGTTGTGGGTATTAGAGAAAAACAACTTAACTTAGCAAGCACTTGACTTAACATGTAATAATAACCACTACCAAGACAAGTCCCAACTGTACCGCACATCCAGGCCAGCTAGGAGCATTTTTCTCTTCTGTTTCTCTAAAGAACCCGTAACAATGCTTCTGTAGCTTTGAAGGGGTACTGAGGCTGTTACAAACAGTCACCCAACCTCAGGCTGAAGATGAGAGACCACTCAACCTCCACCCCCTTCTGAAATAGGCTGTAGATCTGGATGTCCTGGAACTCAGAGACCCATCTGCCTGTCTCCTGAGTGCTGGGACTAGAGGTGTGACCACCATGCCAAACTAGGCAGCACCACATCCTTACACGGCAGTAAAACCAGAAGGTAGCTAGCTAGCTGTGGGTGCACTGGGAAGAGACGGCACTGTTGTGACTTTTAGTGTCAACCATGATCTAGCTGGTATGGATTTAGAACTCCAGAACCTGTGGCTGTGGGAGCTACGCTGCAGACTGAATATCACACACTTAGAGCACTCTGAGAGACAATACAAACCTCTTTGGCTCAAGGCAACATCCTACCACACAGCTTAACTACCAGTGGGATGACTACTCAGCTTATGGGGTGATTTAGTGCTACTTAAATCAGCAAAGTTTTGTTTAGTTACATACCCCTTTGAAGACGCTTTTAAGCAGGAAAGGAGAAATAGTCAAGCACAGGTAGGCTCTGCACGAATACTTAAAGCACTGCACATAGAGGCGGGGAGTTGACTTGGATGATCAGCACTCACAAGGCCTGATGGTGGTCCCCACTTGTGGAACTGCTTGGGAAGGTGTGGCCTTGATCAAAGTGTGTCCCTGGGGGCAGGCTTTGAGGTTTCAAAATCCAGCACCATTCTGTTAGCTCTGTCTCCTACTTGCGGATTAAGATGTGAGCTCTCAGCTACTGCTCAGTGCCATGCCTGCCTGCCTGCCTGCTGCCATGCCAGTCATGAACTGTGAACCCCAAATTAAACTTTTTTTTTTGTAAGTTATCTTGGTAATGGTGTCTTATCACAGCAGTGGAAAAGTGCCTAAGACAGATCCCTAGCACAGCAAAGAAAAGAGAAGAGACAGAGAGGAGGGTGTGCAGACTAGAAATGGCTCTCATATCTTTTTTCATAATGAGACAGTGAGCAGGTCAGGCTTTGCAGCCATGTGGTCTGCCAATCACTACCAGTTAACTGTTTTCCTAGTTCTGCCCTGATTCACACGGCACATCAAGAACCACAGATAAAGCAGAACAGGCACATTTGCTTCTACACTAATCTTTCAGCTTCATGTGTATCTGAAAACTTTTGTACAAAAAGTCACTGGTTTATTTTGGTGTTTCTTAAATACCAGACAGGCTACACTATCCTCACCTGAAAAACTAATTCTTCTTCTTTCTTTCTTCTTCTTGAGACATGATCTCTGTGTAGACAAGGCTGGCTTATAACTCTTGGTCTTTCTGCTTTTACTTGCTAAATGCTGGAGTCCCAGGTGTGCACCTGTCCTCCAGTTTATGAGGTCTTAGATATTAAGCCCAGGACTTCGTGAATGCTAATCAAGGTCTCTATCACTGAGCTACGTCCTCAACCCCTCAAAAAAAATTTTTTTTAAAAGAAATTTCTGGGAGCTGGAGAGATGGCTCAGAGGTTAAGAGCACTGGCTGCTCTTCCAGCAGTCCTGAGTTCAATTCCCAGCACCCACATGGCAGCTCACAGCCATCTATAGTGAGATCTGGTGCCCCCTTCTGGCAGGCACACACGCAGCCAGGATGTTGTATACATAAATCAATCAATCCTTAAAAAAAAAAAAAAAAAAAAAAAAAAAGAAAGAAACTTCTGAGTTTTAAACCTTAGTATCAGCTTTTACTCTATAACAGCTGTATCGTATGCCAGGTTGATGAACTACAAGTTAAGCTTTACACACAGATGCTCTGGTCACTAAGCAGGAGAGAGTCATACTTACTTGTTGGAGCAGGTGTCATACAAGCCCACTTTCCCGTCATCAGTTCCGAAGGCTAAGCAGCCTTCCTTGTTTGGGTGCCAGCATAGCTACAAGAGAAGGATCCAGATGGGAGTGAGTCGAGTGCACAGCAAGGAGTCTGTATGCAGCCCTGATTGTCTCCTGGGAAACTTTCTTCTTTTTTAAAAAAAGACTTATGTATCTATTTTATGTATGAGTGCTCTATCTGCATGTACACCTACACGCCAGAAGAGGGCATCAGAACTCACTATAGATGGTTGTGAGGCACCATGTCGTTGCCAGGAATTGAACTCAGGACCTCTGGAAGAGCAGACAGTGCTCTTAACCACTGAGCCATCTCTCCAGCCCCTGGAAACTTTGTTGCTCTTCATTTAATTCTCATTGTTAATTAAGGGCCTGTAGTAACTCGGCAGGAGAAAGCCCTTGTCCCCACGCCTTCACTACCGACGGAGGGAAGAACTGACTGCAGCTCGCTGCACTCTCACTGTCAGCACAACCCAGGGCTAATGCACATCCCTTAAACATACAAGTGCCGTGCACAGCACTCTGTGAACTGAAGAAAGATTCTAACACAGTGAGAAGTTCATGCTTCAGCATGTTTAAACATCCTTTGATTTCCAACAGAATTCACACAAATTAGCAGTGTCGAAAGTCTCCTTTTCAGACTCTTCACTAAAAGCTTGCATGGAAAAGTCCCCCAGAAGGCCCCTTACCGCCGTAACCTTGGACTTGACTCCTTGCCAGAAGTTTTTCACATCGTAGTTGTTCTTTATGGAGAGTGTATTCCACACCCGGATCATGCCATCCCCAACACCTATGGCCAGGCAGCCCACGTCCACAGGAGAAAAAGCCAGGCTGTAGGCAAAGCCTCCGAGAGAAGGCAAAGTCCAGCAGCACTCCAGGGTGGCCATGTCCCAACACTTTACCTAAGACAAGTAAAGGTTAGAAAAAGCACAAAAATGGGGTTAGGCATTAAATAGTTCACCCCCCCCCCATCAGTCCCCTCACAAGACAGGGTTTCCCCGTGTAGCCCTGTTTTTCCTGGAACTGCTGTCCTCAAACTCGAAGATTCATCTGCCTCTGTTTCCCAAATACTGGAATTAAAGGCATGTCACACCATCTAGCTAGAATTGAATGTTTCTTTCTTTCTTTTCTTTTTTCATTGTTTCAAGACAGGGTTTTTCTGTGTAGCCCTAGCTATCCTGGACTCGCTTTGTAGACCAGGCTGGCCTCGAAGTCACAGAGATCCACTTGCTTCTGCCTCCCAAATCCTGGGATTAAAGGCGTGTGCCACCACACTAGGCTAGAATTAAATATTTCAAATGAGATTTAATTCTTCCACAGGGAACTGGAAGAAGCTTCTCTCATGAGAAATCTGCAGTATCTCATAAAGCTCAAAGCAATCCGGGAGCACTCTTACTCCCAGATGTGTTTAGTGGAGTCAGCTTGCTGCTGTGCATGGATGGAGAACGCAGGCTTGCCACCTCCCAGGTCACAGCACTGCTAACCTCCTCTTCCAACTCCGGATGGATGTGCATGGCCTCCCCAAGGACTATCAAGAGCTGCTGCCTGCTGAGCCATGCACTTCACACCCAGGATGAAATTAGGGGCTGGGGGGCCACAGCTCTGTTGGAAGAGCACCTGCTTAGCATGAAGCCATGGCTCCAATCCCCACTGTGGTGGGTGGCTCATGTCTGTAACTTTAGCACTTGGAAGGCACAGGCAAAAGGTCAGAAGTTCAAGGTAATGGGGAACTCAAAGCCAGCCTGGGCTGGAGAGCTGACTCTAGTAGCTTCTCACAGGACTGCGGTTGCCATAGCCAGTGCACTTGCCCGCAGAGGTTCTGAACTAGAAGGTAGGACTGACACCTTCCATCCCACCCCTGTGACACACTATTTCTCTGAACAAAGGCAGAAGCCAGGTCTTACATCTCTGTCCATGGAGGTGGACAGCAGCAGCTGCTTGCCATCCTCAGTCTTCAGAGGACACAAGTTGAAGACTATTCTGGAATGATTCTGTCCTTCTGCTGAGGTGCTGAAGAGTGTGTACTTCCGTCTCCAAGACTGGGTGAGGTCCCACAGCAGCAGCTCGCCTCTGAAATAATAAGAGCATACTTCTACCAGCTAGCCAGACTGTGGCCATATAGCCAGGTGTGGAACCTCAGTTGTAAGGAACATGCTAAATGCTCCCTTGGTAACTTAAAAGTCCAAAAGAGTAGTGTGGTCAAGAGAGAAACTAAATCCACTTCTTAGCTCAAGAGGCTCAGACAGGAAGCAGAACACTATACTGCTCTCACAGGAATGGAAAGTGCCACGGGGAATACTCTTTCAGAATTAACAGTGGGCTGATCTGTTTCTGACAGAATTTACAATCAACTTAGACTGTCAGTCCCAACTGCTGGGCCTGCCTTGGGCACACTTTCTGTTTTACAAATTTATTATATGCCCAACTAGAACTGTTTTTATGCTGGGTGTGGTGGCACATGCCTTTAATCCCAACACTCGGGAGGCAGAGGCAGGCAGATTGCTGTGAGTTCGAGGCCAGCTTGGTCTACAAAGAGTTCCAGGACAGGCAGGAAGGACTAAACAGAGAAACCCTTTCTCAAAAAACCCAAACCACAACTTTTTTGTGCTAGGTATGGTAGTGTGTACCTTTCTCAACACAGTTATTAAGAAGGCTGAGGCAGAAGGATTACAAAATCAAGGACAGCTCTACTATAAATTGAGAGCCCACCTCTGCCCCAGCTCCGGCCACAAATGAAATCCGGCGTGGTGAGACACACCCTTGATGCCAGCACTTGCAAGGCAGAGGCAGGTGGATGTCTATGAGCTTGAGATCATCCTGATCTATGTAGACTTCCAGAACAGCCACAGCTACAAAGTGAGGCCCCTTGCCAACAAACAAATATCAACAACAGAAAATAAACAAGGAGCGGATGGTGGCTAGGTGGGCAGAATACTTGCCTCCAAGCCTGCCCTGAGTCCTGCCCCTGGAAGCCACATGATGGAAAGAGAGAAAAAAATCCTAAAAGTTGTCCCTCAACACGCTGTGGTGTGTTTGTGCAAACACACACAATAAATAAGCAAACAAGTGTCTGAAATGTTTTGAAAGAAAGCAAAGAGCCGGGCGTGGTGGCACACGCCTTTAATCCCAGCACTCGGGAGGCAGAGGCAGGTGGATCGCTGTGAGTTCGAGGCCCGCCTGGTCTACAAAGCGAGTCCAGGACAGCCAGGGCTACACAGAGAAACCCTGTCTCAAAAAAAAAGCAAAGAAACTGCAGTGCACAGCACCTCTCCTTTATGTCCAGGAAGGGAGAGGAGGTGCCTCTGGAAGGTAGCAGAGGGAAGGACTGCCTTCTTAAAAACGTGTTTTGGGGGTTGGAGAGATTAGTGGTAATGAGCACTGGCTGCTAGTCCAGAGGACCTGAGTTCAATTCCCAGTACCCACACGGCAGCTCACAACTGTCTGTAACTCCAGTTCCAGGAAATCCAGCACCCTCACACAGATATACAGGGAGACAAAAAGCCAATGCATATAAAATAAATAAATCTTTAAAAGAAGTTTTTAAGACAGAGTCTTGCTATATATAATCCCATACTGGCCTGGAACTCACTATGTAGTCCATGCTAGCATTAAGATCTTCCTGCCTCAGCTGCTGGAGGATTGGTATTTTTCAGGCATGGGCTACCACATCCATGTACTATCTTTTAAAGACATTTCTCTTCATATTTAGCTTTAATTTGTAAGTCAACCATAACTTGCAAACTTCAAGATCTGTCGTAAGCTGGGTGGTGGCATGTACACCTTTAGTCTCAGTACCTGGGAGGCAGAGGTAGACAGATAGATCTCTGTGAGTTGAGCAAACTCCAGGATAGCCAGGGCCACACAGAGAAACCCTGTCTTGAAAAAAAAAAAAAAAAAAAGAAAGAAAGAAAGAAAGAAAGAAAATGAAAACAATCCTGGGTTCAATTCCCAGCAACCACATGGTGGCTCATAATCATCTATAATGGGATCTGGTGCCCTCTTCTGGCAGTCAGGCACACGTGCAGGCAGAATATTGTATACATAATAATAAATCTTTTTAAAAAGGGGAGGGGGGGGCTGGAGAGATGGCTCAGTGGTTAAGAGAGCACTGCTTGCTTTTCCAAAAGTCCTGAGTTGAATTCCCAGCAACCACATGGTAGCTCACAACCATCTGTAATAAGATCTGGTACCCATACATGCAGAAAAAGTACTCTGTACATAATAAATAATTTTTTTTAAGGCTTATGAACTTCTCTCAGTGTCTCTGGCAACCAGGGAAGCTTGGCAGGGCGGCATACATATTTAGCCTTTGTTCTTTTCTGTCAGGTGTCTCTGCAAGTATCTTTTTGCACTTTAAGCTATTATCTACAGTGTCTAGGTAGCTTCAAGATGTGGGCTTGTCACTCAGCAGAGCCAGACAGGACCGAGGTGTGACATGTAGTGCCAGTTCCATCTTAGGGGAGGGGTCAAGATAAGCTGATTACCGATGGCCAAGGCTGCCATCAATCACATGTATGCAATGAAGATCCCATAAAACCCAAAGAGGGAATAGACACGCCCTCTCTTCCCATGCTGCCTTGCGCATCTCAACGGTACCTTGAATGTCCTTATAAAGAGCTGAGTTCTCTGAATGGCTCATGCCAATGAACTGACCAGGGGGTGGGGTTGCGGGAACCCTAGTTTATAGAGCAGCTCAACCCACACCACATAGGGTTTTCAACTAGCATGTTTAAGTGTGTGTGTAGTGGTGGCGGGACACAGACAGGTGGCTTAGCCTGTAATGACAGCATGAGGAGTCACTGCTATGAAGAGGCCCAGGATCACGAATGTTCCCCTCTATCATTTCATGCTAAGATGGCTGGGCAAGGTAAGGCACTTGAGAGCCTGAGGCAGGGGGAGCCTGAGTTCTAGGCCAATCTATGCCACAAGTGAGACTCCATCTTAAACAATGATCACATAAACCCTGGTTGGTTCTCCATTTTTCTGAATGTACAATAAGCCTAGAAATCTCTAGATCTGAACAGAAAAATAGTATTTATTAGAAAGCATGACCTCAACACTTACCCAAAACAACTGGATACCAGCTGGGTTGGTTGATTCTCAGGCCAATGAAGGGTCAACCAAAGACGTTCTTTAACTGTTGGGTCCACACCCCCTCCTCTTCTCTTCAGAAAGGGCAATTTCAAAACCATTACACCTGTAGATTAGAAAAGCCAATGTACTTTCAAGACAGTGAGCCTCCCAGGAGCCTGCCAGAAATCCTTAGTTAGCTCTCTGTTGTTTGCTTAAGTAACAGGAAAACCTTAGGGGGCTGGAGTGATTAGTGTTTGCCATGCGAGCATGAAGCCCTCACTCAGCTCAGGCCCCAGCACCTAGCAACCCACACCAGACACAGGCAGACCCCCTGGAGCTTGCTGACCAGCCGCTAGTCCGGCCTCATCGCTGAGCTGCAGTTCCCAAGATCCTATCTCAAAAAACAAGGCTGAGAGAAAAAACAAAAACAAAAGCAAAAGCAAACAAACAAGAACTGGGGAAGACACCCAACATCTCCTCCACACACACTCGCACCCACAAGAAAGACCGTCTCCTTCATTACAGAGCCATTACTAAGGTAGAGGTCAACACCAGTCTAGCCACATTTAGGCCAAGAAAGCCTCTACAGGCTAGCTTAGAAACTTGAAAAACCTTCTCTTTGTCTGGGGAAGGCTGGGGAGACAGCCCAGTTCACAAAGTGCTTGTCTTGCAAGCCTCAGGATTTGAGTTTGATCCCCAGGACCCACATAAAAAGCCAAGCACATGCTTGTCCAAGGGCTAGGGAGGCAGAAATAGGGCTCTCTGGCCGAGCATCCGGCCCAGTTGACTTGTCAAGTTCCAAGTCAGTGAAATCTTGTCTTTAATTGGTGTCTGAGGAGTGACACTGAAGGTTATCCTTTGACCTGCAGATACATGTGCACACACAAACATGCACACATGCCAGTGTCTGTGTGGAAATCGAGTTCCTAATTAGAATGAGAACCTAACCTGAGATTTTCAACAAACGCAGGACAACAGACTCCTCCTAAGGGACTCCTCCTAGTTCAGCGGTTCCCAGTCTTCTTAGCGCTACAGCCCTGAAATACAGCCCCTCACGTTGTGGTGACCTCCAACCATAAAATTGTTTTCACTGCTACTCTGTAACTGTAATTCTGCTGTGATATCTGATATGCCATCCCTGTGAAAGGGTGGTTCAACCCTCAAAGGGAAACCCTCAGCAGCACTGACCCAGACATCATCGGTACTGATCATCAGAACTACAATACAAGCACAGCTTTAAAAACACACATGCCAGCTGGGTGTGGTGGCAAAGGCAGGCAGATCTCTGAGTTCAAGGCCAGTGTGGTCTACAAAGCAAGTTCAAGGGCAGCCAGGGCTACACAGAAACCTTGGCCAAAAAAAAAAAAAAAAAAAAAAAAAGCAAGCCAGGGTTCAAGTTCAGAGATGTGACTCAGGAGGTTCCAAATGGAGTCCATAAAGCTGCACTTCTTCAGCACCCTCTAGCAGGTCTGCTGTACAAGGGGAGCACAAGGCCACTGTGGACAGCCATCATAGTCAGGGAGCCTCACACAGGCGTCTTGGGTGGAGGGGAGGACATCTAGCCTAATGTGAACAAGGTGATGGTCCTGGCAAGCTAGCTCAGCGGGCAAAGTGCTAGCCATACAAATCTGATGACCTGAGTCTGATCCCTTGAACCCACATGAAGGTAGGAGGCGAGCACTGGCTGCTCACACGCACACACCCTCTACCCCACAGCAATAGGTAGACATCTGGAGACAATGTGAGCACAGCCAGCGTGTCCATGTGCTCTCGCACATGCTAAATCTGAATCACTCATTCTGCATTTGTCTCTAGGAGTACAGCTCAAGTTTTCATTCTTGAGGGTCAAAGTCAGTCCATTGTTTCTGTTCTTATGATGAAGAAGGTGGATATCTGTGAATTTGAGGCCAGCTTGGTCTACACAGCAAGTTCTAGGACAGCCTTATTCTACATGGCAGGCAGGGCTCCTCAGCAAAGCAGGGGTCCTTGCCTTCTGGAAGGCACCAGAAAACAGACACAAAAGCCAGATGTCCAGAACAGAGAGCTACAAGAACCAGAACCAAGCTACAAGGACAGCAACTTTCTAGTAAGATTTTGGGCCGGGCGTGGTGGGGCACACCTTTAATCCCAGCATTCGGGAGGCAGAGGCAGGTGGATTGCTGTGAGTTCAAGGGCAGCCTGGTCTATAAAGTGAGTCCAGGATAGCCAAGGCTAACACAGAGAGACCTGTCTCAAAACCTGGCCCCCACCTACAAAAAACAAAACAAAACAACAACAACAAAAAAAACCAACAAGACAAGACAAAACTTCGGACAGATATTCTTGGAACAAGATGAGACAAACAAGTAGCTAATTGTACTGTATCCACACACAGACATTTGTGTAAGAATATGTAGTGCAGGCTTTGCCGCCGAAGAGACACAGTCTCCAGAAACCGGAGTAGGACAGACAGTGCGTCCACCTTACCCCGGCCCCGGGAACAGCTCCAGATTCGAATGGTCTGGTCCTTGCCGCCCGTGGCTAAGTAGCAGCCTTTTGTGATGGGGGCTTCTGCGGGAAACTTCCCATTGGGAATGTCAGGTTCTTCTAGGAAAGAGATGGAGATTTTATTTTAAACTTACACTGAACATGCACTTGTGATTAAAAAGTTACTTCCAAACTCAGCTCTCCCTTTCCTGGTCTGATCCGTGAGGCTCACACTCTAAGTATAACTCAGAAGTTGCAAGTCTAATTTAGTTCTTTAAGTCTAAAAAGAACAGAGGTAGCCTTCAGTCTCTCACCTGCACTTTCCTCTTGGCTTATGGATAAACAGTCTTCACCAGACAGAGGACACCAGGCGATGGAGTGGATTTCATCATCGTGGCCCCGAAGCCTGTGAATAACGTCTCCTTTTTTACTGATGTCAATGATAACCACTATGCCATCCTTGTAGCTGAAAAGTAAGTTAGAAACATTTCAGGGGCCCGCAGATTCGCACTGGCAACACTCTCACCTTTTTGACTCTAACCCAGGTAGCGTAACTCTCCCCTCTCTTCCTTCCTGTCTCTTCAGATCCCAGCTCAAATCGTGTGCATGCTTGCCCTGAGACTCTTAAACTCTGCACTCCTTCTCTGAAGAGCCCTTTCCACCACGCCTATTCTCCTGCTCCAGCTGTTTGCAGACCTCCAGGGCTGACCTAACTCCAGAGACAGGACTTCTCCCCTGCCCCTCCCCCCTCTCCCAGCATCTGCTGGATTTACAGCTTATCGGTACTGCTGCTGCTCTGAAGGGGGAGAATTAAAAATAAAGACAGCTAGCTAATAAACGTTTTTTTCCCTTTTTTGTGACAGCCATCATGCATTGCAGACTGGTCACAAATCCACTATATACGAAGGATGATCCTCTATCTTCCTGCATTCACCTCCCAAGTGCTGAGGCCACAGGCACGAGCCAACGTGCCTACTTTATGCAGTGTTGGGACCTGAATGCAGGACTCTGTGCATGCTGGACAAGCGCTCTGCCCGAGAGCCACATCCTCCACACGATACTACTTTCTGACTACAGACCGAACAAGAACTGTTACTCTGTACCCTAGAACTGTTTCTGTTCTAACTGTCAATCTATGAATTCAGCAGAAACTGAGAAATTCTAATAGCTTTTTAAAAAGTGAATTATTTCACCGGGCGTGGTGGTGCACACCTTTAATCCCAGCACTTGGGAGGCAGAGGTAGAGGCAGGAGGATCACTGTGAGTTCAAGGCCAGCCTGGTCTATAAAACAAGTCCAGGACAGCCAAGGCTACACAGAGACAGCCTGTCTCAAAAAACAAAACAAAACAAAACAAAAAAAGTGAATTATTTTAGACATATTAAAAAATATCTACTGGGGGCTGGAGAGATGGCTCAGCAGTTGAAAGCACTGGCTGCTCTTCCAGAGGCTCTAAAGTCCCAGCATCCACAAGGCAGCTCATACCCATCTGTCACTCCAGTCCCAGAGGATATGATGGCCTCTTCTGGTCTCCCAGGGCACTGCAAACACACAGTGCACACACATACACACACGCAGGCAAAATATCCATATACAAAAAAAGACAACAAACAAACAAAACCCTAACCAAACCAAAAACCCTTTAATCTTTAAGAATTAAAGAATCTACTACTTAGCTTAAAACAAAACCCAGAAACAACCACCAAAACAGCTTACACCTACTCCTACCAAACTTCTGCTTTGCTTTCCTAGAGGCAGCCAATGTTTTTGACTTAAAATCTAGCACCTCTAGCCTTTCTTTAGAAATGTTCCCAAGTAAGGCACAAACTTATTTTGTACATCCAAAGGTTTCATAAATAGTTTCATGGAGCTGGCTTTCTCTATCAGTCCTGTTTGTGAAGTAACTGTCAGGATATTTACGTCCCTAGTTCATATATGTAAAGCAAAGTCATGTGACATTCGAATTAATGCCATATCCAAGGGTAGTCCAAGTTAGCCAACAGAAAAGACACTTCTAAAATTTGTAAGATGGCTGGAAAAATTAGACAGGAAGAGGGAAAAAAATAAAACATAGTATCATGGGAAGAGAGAGAATGGAGAAAAGTCTGGATCTAGATAGAGATCCCAGGAACACATGGCACCCAGGGCTGCCATCTTCCTCTGAGGACCGAGGCACACAGGCAAGCAAATGAAAAGCAGGATCATAAATTAAGCGAAACCATCAGCAGGCGGCACAGGACTCAGTACTCACCCAATGGCCACTAAATCTTCATGATGAGGTGAACAAGTAAGACAGAAAATGGTCCTGGGCTCCGGAAAGAGGTGCTGGCTGTCATTTCTGTTAAGCCAGTAACAGTAAACAACTCCTTTTTCATCCCCAGAGACTATTAAGTCCTTAACTGTTGGAGACCAATGCAGCGCTGATATTGTGTGCTTCAAACAAAGCAAAGCCAGATGAGTGAATGTTGTATTATAAAGCAGACTAATGCTAGGCACATTATAGGCACTTAAGAAATATGCTGTAACTACTTGTACAGCAATACAGTAAATCTAAAGTTAGAACTTTTTGTGTGTTTTTTGAGACAGTCTCACTTTGTGGTTCAGCCCGGCCTGGTACTCAAGGTGATCCTCCTGCCTCTGTCTCTTGAGTACTAGAATTGCAGCCATACAACACTGTGCCAGGGGACAGGGATACAGACATAAACACACACTCCCTAGCTAGTATATATTTACTTTTACGTATGTGCACGTGCGAGTGTGTGTGTGCGTGTGCGCGCGCGTGCACGCCAGAAGAGGGCACTGAATTCCCTGGAGCTAGAGTTAGTTATGGGTCACCCCACAAGGGTGATGGGAACCCAACTTGGGCCCTTTGGGTCAGACAGTAGAAAGTACTCTTAACTGATGAACCATCTCTCCAGCCCCTACGTTTTATATTTATTGTTTTGGGGGAGAATATTCCAGAGCTGAGTGTGTGGAAGGCAGATGACTCCTTCAGGGAGCCAGTTCTCTCCTACTTTTATGTGGGTTCCAGAGATTAAACTACTCAGGGGGCTGGAGAGATGGCTCAGGGGTGAAGAGCACTTGCTGCTCTTGCAGAGCTTTGGTTCCCAGCACTCATCAGTAACTTCAGTTTTCACCTCTTCTCACCACCACATACACCAGGCATGTAGACAAAACACACACATATAAAGTAAAATTAATGAAACAAAATATCAAAGCTCAAATTAAGTCACCAGGCTTACAAGGCAAGCACTCGGAAAGTCCAAGTCTCTATCTGCTTGCCAGGTGGGGTGGGTGGGGTTATTTTATAGGACTCTCTTGACTCTGTTAGACTTTGTAGGCCAAGCTGTCAGTCACTGTTCCTCAGCTCTGTTGTTAAATTATGAAAGCAGCCACAGACAAGAGTTAGTGACTAGAGGGTAGAGATGGTTCACTAGTTAAAGGCATTGGCTGCTGTTCCAGAGCTGCTGGGATCGATTCCCAGAGCTCACATGGCAACTTTTGACCGTCTATAACGGGATCTGAATGTCCTCTTCCGGTGCACAGACATATGAAAGACGTAGTGACTAGATGTAGCCATCCTTTAATATTACTTTCAGAAATAGGTAGCATAGTTAACTTGTGGTGTCTCTTTTTTTTCTGTTCCCCCCCCCTTTCTCTCAGACAGGAGATCCTGTAGCCCAGGCTGGCCTTGAACAACCAATAATTCTGCCTCCAGTTCCCAAGTACTATGATTTATCGGTGTGTACAATTTATGCAGTCCTGGGGACTGAGCCCTAGAGCTTTGAGTACGCTAGGCAAGCAGTCTGCACCCCCTACCCGAAACGCTTGCTTTCTAAACAAAAACATGCACTGTAATTATTTTTTTTTTTAAGGTTTTGAGGGACCTTCCAACATATCTAACTTATGAACACATATTAAAACACTCTATGAGGACTCAGGCCAAACTGTTACCTGATGGAGCGCGTGCTCTGTCACTACAGCCTTGGTCTCTACATCCCAGATTTTCACAGTCCCATCATCTGAGCTGGTGGCACAGAGGTTGTTTTGCCCGAGGTGATGAGAAAAAGTGAAGCCAGATACTCTTTCAGTGTGTCCCACCAACTCTCCTACAACTGCAAGTGAAACGAGACTTGGTTAACTACACCATTATCAAATCAGACAGCACGGTGCTGGATGAACAAGAAGTTATATGGGGAGTCACTTAACACACGTGGAACGAAAGCATCTTAGACTCCTAACATAAATGCCAGGTGCCAGTGGTGCCTGTACCCAGGCTTGTTTTCTTCGTACCTCAGCATCTTATCTATAAAGCAATGTTCACGTCCTTTGTTGAGCCAAGTTCACAGGCTGAGGACCTGGTGAACGTGAAAGCCCTACTCACTTAATCTTGCCACGGGTCATAAGGAGTAGAGTAAATTGGTATTTCGTATCGCAAGGCATAAGCAAATCTTGGTTTTAGTTTGTTTCATTTCCTTTCGAGTCACGATCTTGCTATGGAACCTTGGTAGGCCTGGAACTCGTGTGGCCCTAGGCTGGCTTTGAACGCGCGGCAATCCTCCAGCCTCAGCCTCCCGAGTAGCTGGGATCACAGACAAGCATCACCGCATCTGGCACAAATTCAGACTCATCCCATTCATCCTACAGAAAAGTAGCATCTTGTAATTGCCCAGCGGGAGCAGGAACCGAGAACAGCCCCCTACTCCAGAGGTAGGAAGGCCAGGAGCGCGGTAAACGCTGGATCTAGCTTGGGCTAGCCCCTCTGAGTGTATGGAGCCCACGTGCGCCCGCGGCCGGAGCCGGCGACCTACAGACTCCCGGGGAGCGCGGCGGGAAGAACTGCGCCGGCCCGTGAGGGGCTCACCTCGAAACGGGGGCGCCCCTGGGCTCGCTCCCGCGCCCGGGCCCACGCGGACGAGAAAGACGGAGGTCCGCGCGGCGAAGCCAAAGATGCCTCCGGGCGCCGCGTCGCTGCAGCGCGCGCAGTACCAGTTGGGGGACGGCGGCAGCGTCCGCGGCTCTGGTTTCATCTCCGCGGCCGCCGAGGCTCAGCCGAGCAGCTCCGGTGCGGTGGTTCGCAACCGCGGCGTGTAGCGGAGGGGGCGGGACCGAATTGAACCCCGCCCCCGAAGGTGGGCGCTACGGAGAGCGCCGAAGCCCAAGCCGCGCCAGTCGCTCGCGTGCGTTCCTGGGACTGAATTCTAGGCCCTAAGGTTAAACATTTCCCTTAATTAAGGGATAAGACTGGTGGAACCCGCCAACCAGCCACTGACGGTTAATCCTCAGGGCAGTTCAGTATCCCAAGCCCGTATTTATATATTATATATAATTATAAATATATAAATATAAAGTATATATATATTAACCCCCTTTGGTAAACAGTACATTGCGGGGTACTTTTGCCAGGGAGGTGTTTTAAAGACAGTTGCTAGGAAGATATTTAACTAGCTCTGTCACAAACTCCAACACTTGAGAAGCTGAGGCGAGAGAATAGCCGTGCCTCCTCTGGCTGATGGGCGTTCCAATGCTATGAAAGAGAACCGCGTGTGGTTAGTGACTGGGGGGGGGGGGGGGGGGAGGGCGGGGCAGCATGTGCATTTTGCTGTACTTCTGTATTGCCGGTTGCCCTTCCTGAATGGGGCATATGAAAACTTGTGATGTCTAACATTTATAGAGAGCCCTTACTTATGGCAGCGCAGCCTAAGGACACCATTCAGAGTCACCAAGCCCCACGTTGATGACTAGTTCTGCCAGTAGCTCAGGTCAGACTCGTCTCAGATGTTTTTCTCTGGATAATGCTTGCCTTGCCTTGCTGGAGCGCTGGACAAGATAAGATCTAGTAAAATGAAAGTATATTCGATGGCAGGTGCACACAACCTACTAGGTCATCTCTTAATCAGCCTGGACAGGCTATGTACATGATGTTTGAGCCATCAGTCTTTATTATTTATAGTGTCTGTGTGTGCGCGCGCGCGCATGCGCACATGCATGCTCCTATAGCATCATGTGTACGTGTGAAGGTCAGAGGACAACTTTCGGGAGTTGGTTCTCTCCCTCCACAATATGGGGCCCGGAGACTGCATTGAGCGTCTCAGGCTTGGCAGAAAGGTCTTTAACCAGCTGAGCCGTCATCTCCCCTCCCCTTCCCCTCCCCCCCCAATTTGGTTATTCACTTTGAGACAGTGTCTCATTATACAGCTCTGACTAGCCTAGAACTTGCTTCGTAGGCCGAGATGGTATTGAACTACCTTCCCGAGTGCTGGGATTGAAAGTGTGGGCCACCATGCAAGACAATTTGATTTTTGAAAGTCTTCTCGGTAATGTCTACAAACTCGTGTAACTACAGTGACCCTTCTTTCTTTCCTCTGTGTTTCTTTCTTTCTTTTCTTTTCTTTTTATTTTTCTTCTTTTGAGATAGAGTCTCACTATATAGTTCTGGAGGGCCTGGAATTTGTAGCCCGGGGTGACCTCAAACTTGTGATCTTCCTGCATCAGCTTCTCATATGCTGTGACTGCAAACATGGGCCACCGTGCCAGTCTTCTTTTCTTCTGAAAGAGCCTGGCTTGTGCATCAGTGTGTCCCTGCTCTCTTGACTCTTTATCCCCAGTCTCCTACATGCTGATGTTACAGCTGGTGGTCCCCGAGGCCCACTGGGGACACAGTGTCATGAACCAGCCTGCCTCCATCCTAGGCTTAAAAGCCTTCTTATAGTAAAGACGAACTAGGTTTATTCCTGTTTATGACTAAACCTCTGTTTCTCATGGACTGGGTTATGTCCCGTCTTCGACCTTAACTACAAATGGTTCTGTACTGCCAGTTCCAGGAAAGGCAAGGATGGCTTTGCTCCCTCGTTAGGACCACTTTGCGATCATGTCTTTGTTTCAGGAGATCATTGTGACTAACTAATTATGCTTATGTTCTGCTCCTGTGACCCCCACCTATTTTGCTTGCCAAATCCCGTTTGGACTCCTAAAGCTATTAAAAACCTTGTCCTCCTTGTGTCCAGTGCTGCCTTCTCAAACGCCGCCGTCGTGGGAGGCAGCTCATATATACGAATAAAAGAGCTTGCTTTAATCAATTGCTTGCTTTAATTAATTTGGCCATGATGATTTGAATCGGTAGCCTTTCTGCTACCTATGGCCTCAAATCTTTGGGAATTAACCGGTCCCCTGCTGTCTTCAGGGTGTTTATGAGGTGAGGCCATAATTTTTCTGAATCCAGGCGTATTTCCGGAAACCCACAGATTTTCTGTCTTTATGAGGTCATTCACTCCAAAACAAGGCTGATTTGACCGGACTTTACGCTTGGATCGCGCATTCTTGGTTTCCATGACAACGCACTCGAGGCGGGAGTGGCAGGCCTCGGACTGCGCGTGCGTGCAGTCAGCCAGCGTTTGAACTCCGAGGCTTCCGTAGGGCCAAACATGGCGGCCGCCGTGCTGCGAGAGTTGGGTAAGGCATAAAGGTTTCTTAGAATTTGGGCATGGGGGAAGACTGTGAGAATCAGAGTTGACATCTCGTATTCGTGTTGCAGGTGCACTGTGGGTACCTAACCTGAGGATCTGGGCAACACAGACGCTGCGGTAAGTCTCCTGCCAGGGAGAGTCTAGCAAGGCTGCGCCTCGTCTGCGTTCCTCGCTGGGCGCTTGTGTGCCAGGCTTGAGGCCTCGGGTGAAGGGCTGCACTGCCCGACGCTGCGATGAGACCCTGTGAGAACTGTTGCTCCCGAGGGCTCCAGTGTTTCCTGAACAGCCTTTCCCTAGTCTCTGGCCACTATTCGACTCTTCCACGTCGTGTGGTTTACCAGCAAACGTTCCTAGTTATTTCTTCCGGTTCCTCACGCGGGCGGGGACTGCCCCTCAGACAACTGGAGTTTTGAACCTTTTGCTCGGCAGAGCGTTCTAGAGCCTCTCGAGAAAAGCTTGTTGTTTGTTTGAGTCGCTCCACATAGGTCAGGGTGACCTCCACTAACCAATCATAGGCTGGGATCTCAGGCCATGCAGCAGCCCTGCCAGGTAGCGTTCTGGTGTAGAAATTAAGGAATGCAGTTGAGTTAGCCCTAGCATGGAGCCATAAGGTGCTTAGGATGTTTTGATTACATACTTGTAGATTAGTTGCTTTACTTGGAGTAATATTTTACTTTAATTATGGGAGTTTGGTATTTACTTGGTTCAGTTTAAGACCCATTTCAGACTTGAAAATGTTGTGTGTATTAATAAAACTTTGTCATTATTAATTCATGGCATACTTAATTTACATATATACTATTTTCTTATGCCTCTGGAAGAGCAGAAAGTGCTTTAAACAAAGATTTATTTATTTATTATATATACAGTGTTCTGCCTGCATGTGTGCCTGCACACCAGAAGAGGGCATGAGATCGCGTTATAGATGGTTATAAGCCACTATGTGGTTGCTGGGAATTGAACTCAGGACCTCTGAAAGAGCAGTCAGTGCTCTTAACCGCTGAGCCATCTCTCCAGCCCAGAAAGTGCTTAAAAAAAAAAAAAAAAGATTTATTTATTTATTATGTATAAAGTGTTCTGCCTACATGTACACCTGCTTACCAGAAGAGGACACCAGATCTCATTACAGATGGTTGTGAGCCACCATGTGGTTGCTGGGTATTGAACTCAGGACTTTTGGAAGAGCAGCCAGTACTCTAACCTCTGAGCCATCTCTCCAACCCCCAAGCATTATATTTAATTTGCCAAATCTGTATTGAGGATTTGAGAAATTCAAGACACTGCTTCATGAGGAGATGTCAGGCAGCATGTACCTCGAAGTGAAGAAATCTTGTTTATCACAGTGGCTTTCTAGAAGGATTGCAGTCAGAGCTGAGCAGCTCATGGTTCTGTCATCCTGTTGTGAGTGGTGATGTGAAACATCAGAGCCCATTGTAATGGCGCACGCCTTTAATCCCAGCACTCAGGGAAGCAGAGGCAGGTGGATTGATGTGAGTTCTACAAAGCGAGTCTAGGACAAAGTGAATCCAGGACAGCCAGGGCTACGAGGAAAAAACCATGTCTTGAAAAACCCTAAACAAACAAAAAAGCAAACAAAAAAAGCTAGAAGCCTTTTAAGAAATAAGCCCATTCCTCTTTCTGATTTTTTTTTTTTGGGGGGGGCGGGGGATTCAAGACAGGGTCTCTCTGTGTAGCCTTGGCTGTCCTAGACTCGCTTTGTAGACTAGGCTGGCCTCGAACTTAAAGTGATCCACCTGCCTCTGCCTCCCGAGTGCTGGATTAAAGGCATGAGTCACCACACCCTGCCCATTCCTCTTTCTTACACATATGAAAACCAAGACCCACGGAAGTGACCGTCTACCCACTGGTTTTAACTATGTAGAAATATAAACATCCGTGACTCAAACCGGAAAAGGAAACTTGGCTGGGCACTGTAAGATGCAGAGAGCACAGGTATATCTGGAGGGAGGCAGGACAGAGACCTATTCAGGGGGCCTCATTTTCAATAACACAGTCCATCAGTGCTGTGCTATGTTAGGTAGATGCTGCAGGGTGTGACGTGTTAATTTGTCATCTAACAACAACAGAATGGAGTTCATTTTACCTCTCATACTGCATGTAATTATATCTGAAACTTACTGAGAGTCCTGCCAGGCTAAGCATTTTACTGGCAATGTCTCATTTGTGCTAGTTCATTATGGCTTTAAATATATTTGATAGGTTTCAAGCCCCTGAAGCTGTTATCTTGACTGATGCTGTGGGGTTGTCCATAGGTGGCTTCCAAGTCCCCTGTGCTTCTGTGGTCTGTGCTGGCTTGCTTGGTTTGTGGTCTGGAAAACCATTTCTTGCCTGTCTTGTGACTTTCTGCTTAGGATCTTGTGACGAGCCATTTTCTCCAGAAGTCAGGTTGTTATCAGTAGGAAATATTTCAAGGACATAATCTGGGGACTAGGGTACTCATCGATTTCAGACGGGTCACTGTTTTTAGGCTTAATTTAGTATAGGGCATGTCAGTCCTCCTCTTATGTAGGTATTTGCTGGCTCCCACACCAAGACTCTCAGCTGCCAGTGACACTGAGAAAGAGATAGAATTATAAATAAAAGAAGGATATACTCATGGAGAGATTGCTCAGTGGTTATAGCCCTGGTTGCTCTTCCAGACGACCTGGGTCTAATTCCCCAAACCACAAGTTGGATGTCTGTAACTCCAATTCCAGGGCATCTATTGCCCTCTTGTGGCCTCCGAGGGTATTGCATATCCATGGTGCAGACACACAGGCAAAATACCCATACACACAGAATAAGAGTAAGTCTATGATATATAAAGACTGGGCCTGTGGCGCACACCTTTAACCCCAGCACTCGGGAGGCAGAGGCAGGTGGATCTCTGTGAGTTTGAGGCCAGCCTGGTCTATAAAGTGAGTCCAGGATAGCCAATACCTTTCCAGATGCGGTGGCACACAGATTCATAGTGAGTTCCAGGCCAGCCTGACTTACATAGGGAGGGCCTGTCTAGAGTCCACCCCTCCCCACCAAAAGAGGTCACCCAGAACCGCTCTGAACGGCTCTGCAGTCTTTCCTGTGCTTTAGTTTTATATTGTCCTCCAGTTGTCTTATTTCTTTGCCTTGCGTATGTAACAAAGTTGGGTAACTGCGCAGGTCAGATAAGGATTCAGTCCCTTGGATCGTCTTTCAGTCTTTCCTTAGGACTAAACTGACTCAGCGTAGAGAGTCATCACCCACCGATCGGTCGGGGCAGAGTGTGGGTTAATGCTCAGCATTTGGCCTACACAAGTCACTATCAGTCACTCTTAGCCTCCGTTACACTAGCCCTGTAGTGTCTAGATAAAGCATTCTCCCTGCTCGTGAACTTCCAGTGGAGAGCGTGACGTTGTCTAGATGGTAGCAGTGTGATTCCCAGGAATGCCAAGTTTCTGTTGTCTTACGGCTTCTTTCCTTTCAGAGTTTTGCCCCAGTCATGTATCCACACAAGTGCTTCTCTTGACATTTCTCGAAAATGGGAGAAGAAGAATAAAATTGTTTACCCACCTCAACTGCCTGGCGAACCTCGGAGACCAGCAGTAAGTTCATGGGTAGAAATAATCTAGTTTATTGTTTTGTTTTGTTTTCTGAGACAGGGTCTCTATATAGCCTTGGCTGTCCTGGACTCTCTTTGTAGACCAGGTTGGCCTCGAACTCACAGCGATCCGCCTGCCTCTGCCTCCCGAGTGCTGGGATTAAAGGCGTGCGCCACCACGCTCAGCTTTGAGTCAGGTCTTATGCAGTATAGGCTGGTACTGATTTCAACGCTTAGCCCAGGCTGACTTTGAACTCACAGAAATCTGCCTGCCTTTGCCTCCCAAGTGCTGGCGTTGAAGGTGTGCACCACCACGCCCAGCCTGACCAGTACTCCTGTTCTTCTTTGTCCCCATGTTAAAGGGGAATTGTGCAGTAATCTACACATTCTAATGAACTGACCTAGCTGTACTAGCTTGCCTCTGTGTCTTAGATTACCTCTGCAGTGGCTTATTTGCTTGTTTTTATTCGGCCTCCTGAACTGACCTAAGGGCTTGAGAGGCTGATTTTTTGGTTGTATGAGGCTTGTTAGTGGCATATGACGATGGCGATGATGCTTTTTACATGATACAGAGCCCATGTATGCCTGGTTGTTCTCACTATATAGACCAGGCTGGCTTCAAACTCACAAAGATCTGCCTGCTTCTGTCTCCTGAGTGCAGCTGATAGATTATTGACTGTGAACCATAATGACTTGGCAAGAGTTCCCTGAGCCATTATGTATCTCAAGTTAGGCACAATTACATTTTTCTTTTATATATATATATATATATATATATATATATATATATATACACACATATACACACACACACACACACACACACACACACACACACTTCAGGTTGTGTTGAATCATTGGATGCCTACCAAAGATATATCTTATTCTTAGCTGCTCGGTAATGACATCACCACTTCACATACTTGAAGCTGTCAGAGATCGCTCTAGCCTGAGCTACAGAGCAACCTCGAGCTTGAAGTGAATTTATGACGGCATGCACACACATCTGCTAAACGGGTGAGCATGGCTGCATTCAGCGTTTACAGTGCTGGGGCTCAAGGCCAGGGCGGGGCGAGCATTCTAACAACTGAGCCACAACTCCAACCATCTAATTAAAACAATTTTTAGTTAAAAATATTTTTTAAAAGTTTTTTTTAAGTGGTAGTAGGGCTCATAGTAGGAAGGAGGTGGACTTTGGAGTCTGCGGAGAGCTTTAGGAGAGCCTTAGGGTGAAGAGACACCATGGCCACGACAGCTCTTTGTTGTTGTTTTGTTTTGTTTCTACCCATTACAACTCTCATAAAGGAAAACATTTAACTGGTCCTGGCTTACAGTTCAGAAATTTGGTCCCTTGTTGTCATGGTGGGCAGCATGGCTGCATGCAGACAGATGTGGTGCTGAACAGGTAGCTGCGAGCTCTGCATCCAGATCAGTAGACAGCAGGAAGAGAGTGAGACATTGGGCCTGGCTTGCGCTCCTGCAACCTCAAAGCCTAGTGACATACTTCATCCAGCAAGACCAGACCACCCCTACTCCAACAAGGCCACGAGGTGTCCTAACCCTGTCGAATAATGATGCTCCCTGTCAGCCTATGGGGGCCATTCCATTCAGATCACCCCAGGAGGTCTGGATCCCTCCCATGCCTGGCTTCTCCCTCTGCTCATAGCTTTTCAGGTCTTGAGCAAACCACTTGGTTTGTCAGTTTCAGTTTACGAAAGGTGGCTCCTCCTCCCAACTCAACTTACTAAAAAGTGCTTTGTGAACTGTGAGTTGTTAAATATCTTCTACTTGATTAAAACATTTTTTTTAGTTTCAGGGTTAGAGTGGTAGCTCACTGATTAAGAACACTTACTAGAGCTGTGGTGGTGATGGCGCACGCCTTTAATCACAGCTCTTGGGAGGCAGAGGCAGGCAGATCGCTGTGAGTTCGAGGCCAGCCTGGTCTACAAAGAGAGTCAAGGACAGCTAAGGCTACACAGAAAAACCCTGTCTTGAAAAAAAACAAAAAACAAAAAAACAGAACACTTACTGTTCTTGCAGAGGACCTGAGTTCAATTCCCATCACCCACATGTAATCCCAGTTGCAGGGGAGCTGATGCCTTCTGACCGCCAAGGGCGCTAGGCATGCACCTGATCCACATATATAAACCCAGGCAAAACATTTGTATACATAAAGTAAAAAGTCATAGTTTTTATTTCTTCCTTACTAATCTTTTAACATAGTGAGACTTTGAAAAAAAAAACAAATTTGTCTAAAAAGTCTCTTTGTAGTGTTTTATTTCCTGTGACAACAGTTTTGTCATTGGGCATGGAGTATAGGAACTAATAGCTGTGTCACTGTCATTGTAATAAACCTGCTATAACATGTTTTTTTTCTCCTACTTGGAAGGAAATTTACCATTGTCGGAGGCAAATAAAATACAGCAAGGACAAGATGTGGTATCTGGCAAAACTGGTAAGCTGACATGACTGCTCTCACTTGGTACCCAGGCAGAGCAGCTGTGGTTCCCCCTGAAGACTTGAAGATGAGTGATTACTATCCAATTTTCCCAAAAAGTAGGGAATATTGTTGTGTGTTCAGTGACCAGCAGGTCATCTAGAGAGACTAAGTCACAGTGGAAATACACACTTGAAGCAAGGGCACAGAATTGGCAACAGCCAGAGGACCCAGGGCGCTTGCTGCTCACCTGTCATTTTTAATGTTGTGATACAGTAGGTTCGTGTGCTTATCCTGGTGAAGAGGAGCGGGAGAAGCCAGGGCACTCGCTCGCTCGCTCTCCTGTACAAACAGGCTCAGCCCTAGGACACTGCTGTTCTCATGTAGTCTCCTTGGTGAGGAGGAGAGAGAAGCGTAGCAGATGCAGAATCATTTGTTCCATGTGAGGAGGAGGAGTGTGGTTGGCATCAGCCTGTCTCTCAGGCACATCTGCCTTCTGAAACTGCTGTACATCAAACTGTTGGTTTTATGCTTGCAGCATTTCAGTTTGATTTTAACTAAAAGATAGGATTCCTTTCAACCCTCTTTTTTATATTTTGCTTGGGTTTAACTCAAAGTTTCTAGAGTTCTACTGAGTGTGTAGGGCTCTTGCTGTCGTTGGACGGGAACATCGCTTTTGAGAAGGAGTTTGTTCATTCACCTCTCCTCCTTCAGATACGAGGCATGTCCATCGATCAAGCTTTGGCTCAGTTGGAGTTCAATGATAAAAAGGGGGCTGAAATAATTAAAGAGGTAAGACTTAGTGGCTGGGAGGAATGAATGTGCAGCCATCTTTAACCATCTTTAAACTTAAATCCTAGGTTCCTGAAATTTGTGGTGTAAATGTATTCTTTTTTTAATGAGATACAGATTTAGTGCTCCCAGTTTTTATTAAATTCCGTAAGTCCTTTATTCCTCAAATGGTGCTTTTCACACATTTTTCTTCAGGTTCTTATTGTTGATGGAATGATTAGAAGCCTTTTAAAAACATGACTTGGGCCTTATTTAGGAGTAATGCTGAAGGTTAAACTCAGAGAGCCAGGGAGGCGCTCCACTGCTAAGCTGCACTTCAAGCACAGACTTGGCATGGCGTTTGTTTTTGTTTTTTAAAAGAGTCCATTTTGAGGACTGGGGAGCCACCTTCCACATTGACAGCTTATGATTTTATGTGAGTAATTAAATCAAAGAAGCTCTGGCATGGCACCCTGGAGACCGGGAAGCGTGTTGTCTCTTGTGGTCATGGCTTTATATTTGCACATAGGTGGGCCCTAGGGTCGCCAGCACCTCACCAGGTACATGCTAATGTGCTAGGCGCATGGCTGGAGTCCTGACTCAGACTCAGTGTTCCTTGCCATCGGCATGGCCTGGGGTGTGGCCTGCATGGTGGGGCCTGTGTTAGTTCTTAGAAAGGGTGGGCGTGGTTACACATGCCTTTAATCCCAGCCCTCTTGGGGGACAGAGGCAGGCCAATCTCTGTGAGTCCTAAGGCAGCCAGAGCTACATAGTGAGACCTTGTCTCAAAAAACAAAATAAAACCTACAAATAAATAAAATGTTTTACTGTGAGTTGTAGGTTTGATTGCGTACATTTTCGGTAATAAAAGATGAGCTGTTTAATCCCACTGTGTGAGCAGGCCTTCCTTGTTGTTTAGGTTCTTCTAGAAGCACAAGACATGGCTGTGAGAGACCATAACGTGGAATTCAGATCCAACTTATATGTAGGTAAGACTTCTTCCATCTTCAACACCGAGCATGTCTTTCACTTGATGCCAAATTTGGTGAAAATGGTCTCTAGCGTCTGAATACTTAAGCCAGTCGCCTGCTCTGGTGAAAACCTTCTTCGGTCCTCAGCACTTCAGAGTTTACCTGTCATGCATGATGAGTGTGCTGCCTTCTCACCACCTCTTCTGAGTGGGGCTGAGGCCGTGAATTATCTCACCAGTGCTTACTACACATGGATTTTAGAACTGGCTCACACTGTCACCCTTTAGTCACAGTTAAACTGAGAGTGACCACAAATTATCTAAAAGATGGATTAAAGATACAAACTTTTAGTACCAGCACCTAGTAGGCAGAGGTAGGCGGCTCTCTTAGTTCAAGACCAGTCTGGTCTACATAGCAAGTTCCAACACAGCCAGGGCTGCTTAGACTGTGAGGTTGTGGGGACAAAAGATAGATGAATTGTCAAGTGGAAGGAGAGTAAGGCATCACATGTAAACTTTAAGGGTCATTTTGTGATGTGCCACACTTGTGCCTCTATTGTTTTTAAATTATCTGTATGGCCTAATAATTGTTATTACTTAAGTATTATTAGTATGGCTAATAATCTGTGTTATCAGTAGGGCCTAATAAGTGTTTATTATCAGGCCTATAATTATTATTACTTCAGTGTAACTGGGTAGCAATCAATTAAGACACAGATACTCGTTATATTTTAAAATAGCCTTAGTTAACCTGAGGCAGGGCAGATACCAATCTTTTAAACTACTTCCCATAGTGGGGCAGGTTTGTGATACCTGCCCTAATCCCATGCTGTACTTGCTAATGTTCTTCGTCTGGGCCAAATCTCCATCCATGCTGGCCATGTGTTTCTCCTCCATCTAACCCGTGATGGCAAGGCCTCCTTCCTTCTCCATGGTGGTCTTTCTTCTCCTTCCCAGGACTGCTCTCTCCCTACCTACCTCCAAGTCTGGGAACCTTAGCCACACCTTTATCCTCTGCCCTGCCCAGGTAGGATGGCTTTTTATTAATTAGCATAAAAATATATCAGACCATCCCTCAACATGCCTCTATCCTAAGAGTGACTGACATGGAGCCTTCTAGCAATCAGGATGAGAGGCCTACTCATTCTACAAAAGAGAGAGAAACACAGACAGACCAGAACTGCTGAATCATCCAGTCAATGAATCACACAGTTCTTAAGAGAAAAATATAAAATACATGAAAAAAAGGTTCAACACCCTCTGCCAGGTTGGGCAGTGAGAGCCTTAGCCACTCTTGGTGGGAATGTGAGCTATGGAGCCACCATGGAAATCAATATGAAGAGTCCTCAAAAACAGAAAACAGACCGCCCACCCAGTGTAGCCGCGCTGCTCCTGAGCACACACCCAAAGGACTGAGTCAGCATGCCATAGCCATCTGCACACCCATGTCACTGGGGCACTGTTCAGAATATTCCAGGTAGAACACATTCACAGGCCACAGTGCACCATCACTTACCTGTGGATCATGAGACGGTTCAGCTGAGTCACATCTCTGCACATTTATGTGGATTCCAAGGGCAGATTCGTGTCAGTGGTGGGTGACGTGCTTTATGTAGGGAGCCGTTTCCAGTCCTGTTCCTGCCTCCTTTCCCTCAGTGTTAGGGATGGGAGTTTCCTCCACCTGCAGGACCGTCTGTTGTCTGACCCCCATGCTCATCTCTCCGCTTGTGTGTGTGTGCCTTCTAAACACGCTAGTGTCAGTGTGCCCCTTTGTCTTCCTAAGCCAGCTGAGTGTCCTCGCATCAGGTGTGTTTGCTGCCATCCGACAGGAACGGATGGAGGGTGGTTCTTTCACAGGTCGTTTCTCTTCCTTGGCGTGGACTCTTATTTTTATTTCTAAGATTTAGTCTCATGTAGCTGAGACTGGCCTCACGCTTGCTTAGTTAGGGCTGACCTTGAAATCCTGCTCCCCCTGCCTCTGCCTCCTGGGTTACAGGCACCAGCACCATGCCTCGCTTCAGGCATGCGTCTTGGCATCTCCACCGTCCCATCAGTCTGTGTCACCTTAGTCAGATTTGTTTAGTTCACAACACTTGTCATTAGCTGAAGTTATTACTGTATTTTGTCTTTCCCTCCAGCATAAGCTGAGAGGTAGCGGGGTCCGTGCTTCTCCAGCAGTGCGTGGTTGCAAGGGAGTGCTTGAGATGCCGGTGGGCTAGCCAGCCAGCCAGCACTCTGAGGGTCTAGGGAAAGATGAGTTCAGGACCTGCTCGGCTGGACGGATGCAGTCCTGAGGAGAGCAGGCATTTCCCATAATTCTGTTTCCTCTCTCTGTAGCTGAGTCTACCTCAGGTCGAGGCCAGTGCCTAAAGCGCATCCGTTACCATGGCCGAGGTCGCTTTGGCATCATGGAGAAGGTTTATTGCCACTATTTTGTGAAGCTGGTGGAAGGACCCCCACCTCCTCCAGAAGCGCCCAAGACAGCGGTCGACCACGCCAAGGAGTATATTCAGCAGCTGCGCAGCCGGACCATCATCCACACTCTGTGACAGTCGATCTGGCTCCTCAGTGTATATAGTTTACATTTATTTTAAAAAGTAAAAACAAATGATTTTTATGCGTGTTCATTGAATTATTGGAGTGCAGTGTATAACTTAAAGGTTGTGTGTGTGTGTGTGTGTGTGTGTGTGTGTGCGCGTGCGCGTGCGCGTGCATGCGCACATTTATCCCTACGTCCATGTACAGGGACCAGAGGATGTTTTGCTTTACTCCTCAAGATGAAGAGGACTTGACCTAACCTTAGCATTGCATTCTAAAAGTAGACAGTAGGTGGCGCACTCCTCATGGCAGAAGTCAGATATCTCACAGATCTCTTCGTCCCTCCTACTCTATGCAGAATGGCATTGACATTTTAATGTGGATTGCTTGAATCTGTGTGTTACTCATTATAGTAGGAACACTAACCAAATCCTCAGTTCCAGGCTCTCCCTTTTTGTTTTTTGTTTTGTTGTTTTTCGAGACAGGGTTTCTCTGTGTAGCTCTGGCTGTCTTGGAATTCACCACACTTCCTAATCCTAATCAACTAGCTGGGGCTCCAATATTGTGATATATGGACCTATGGGGCCGTTCTTCCTCAAACTACCACACTTTCTTTTTAAATTTTTATTATTTTTAATTACATTATGATTATTATATTATTTTTTAATTTTATTATTTTATGTGTGTGGATATTTTGCCTGTGTATGTCTGTGCACCATGTGTGTGCAGTGCTGGTAGAGGTCAGGAGACGGCTTCAGATTCCCTAGAACTGCAGTTACAGATGGTTGGGAGCTGCCATGTGGGTGCTGGGAATTGAACCCAGGGCCTCTGGAAGGAGCAGATAGTGCTCTTAGCTGCTGTGCTATCTCTCCAACCTGCACACATATTCTTGACAAAGGCACCAGAAACAAGGAGAAATGACAGATAAGGTGTGGTGCTAGGGAAACTGGGTGAGCACGCACAGAAGAATAAAATGTCTGCCTCTCAGCCTGGGCAAAAGGCAACTCGGAATGGATCACAGTCCCAAGTGCAGTTAGAAATGGGGAGTAAGGGAAACCAATGTTCAAGACATTGGTAAAGAAGAGCTTCTGTCAGGTAACAGCATCCAAACAGCGGAGGGCCGCTGCGTGAGCAGAGCCCCTAGTGAGACAGTAGAACCCACATCCACAGAGAATGCAAGGGGATCCTGTTTGAGCCACGGAGGTGGCACACGCCTTTAGTCCCAGCACTCAGGAGGCAGAGCCAAGTGGGTCTCTGTGAGTTTGAGGCCAGCCCGAATAACCCTTTATGGAAAAGGGAGCTGAGAGCCGATGTGGTGAGGAGCGCCCTTGGGTCCAACCCTGTCACTCCGGGGGAGACACACAAGGGGTGTCTGGACAAAATTGACACAGCAGTTAGCACCTGCAGACAAGAGGAGACAGCTTTTCACATAGGAAGGCATGAAAGACAAGATCCTGTTTACAGCAAAATGAGTGAAAACAGAAGACCCTGTGTTTAGTCACGGGAGACTGTGACAGTGTGCTTTCTCACAGAGGAAACTAAGTGAGGTATTGAAAGTGGTCTCAGGTGGGGTGGGGTCTGGGAAGGGCAGTCTGGGTGCACTGGCAGGCAGCACACATGCTGGCAGTAAGTGTGGAAAGGCCGAATTGAACGCTAGGCAAATGAAGACAAAAAGCAGTAGGGCTAAATAAATATCCAATATATTGTGCACATGCAGGCCCTGTCGTGGAACCATGTGTGTAGTTAGAATATGCTAATGTATTTCACAGGAAAATGTACAGTCAATCTAAGTGTCAATAAAAAGAGAAAAAAATCAAATTCTTTTGAAAGAATCTCAATGGTACTCCATGATGAAGTAAAAAAGTGCAGGGCTGTGGGCAGCTGGGTGGGCGCTGAGCTGCTTAGGGTGGGGAGCACCATGCACGGGTGGGTGCTGGGCTGCAGGCATCAGAGCTGTGAGGCTCTCCTAGTCCTTCCGTGCTCTCATTTCCCACAGCTGGTTTTAGATGCATTCTCTGGGTCAGTAGGAAGTCTGGTCAGGAGGAGGGAGATGACTTTAGGAATTTCACAGGAGGTTGATATGTTGGTGGTGGGATAAAGACCACAAAAGGGAACCGGAAGACATGTACAAATTAGAAAGTCAGGAAACCACTGCCGCTTCTTAGATAACAAGGGAAAAGAAAGACCTAGCAGAGCCGAGTGCTTGGGGCTCCCTACCAAAAGCTAGAGGCTTTTTCTGTGGTGCTAGGGCTCCTCACAGTCCTCCAGGGTGAGCTGGCCGCTCCTGAGACAGTGAGACCGCCTGGCCTTGTGCGAAGACGGCAGCTTCCTCACCAAAAGGGGTTTTTATCATTTCAAAGTTGTTTTCGGAGAGTCGCCGGTTTCATCTTCAGGTTTGCCAGCACACATCGGCGTGAACTATTTCCTTCTGTGTTTTCGATAATCAGAATTATGCAACATGCCCCGCCCTCAAAGACACCCACATTCTCATCCCTAGAACACTGAGTGTGCTGGGAAAATGCAGGGTGACAACGGGGATGTACCCCTACTGGGGAAGCTGAAGTGTACCCAGTGTGCATGTTAGGAGAGCTGCTGTTTCCCTAGTGATCACAGAGGTTTTAAAACTGGAAGAGCCGGGCACACCCTTAATCCCCAGCACTCAGGAGACAGAGGCAGGTGGAGCTCTGTGGCTTTGAGGCCAGCCTGGTCTACAAAGTGAGCCCAGGACAGCCAAGGTTACACAGAGAAACGCTGTTTCAAAAAACAAAAAGACAAAACAAAACAAAACAAACAGACAAACAAAAAACCAGCCAGACATGGTGGCACACGCCTTTAATCCCAGCATTTGGGAGGCAGAGGCCTGTGTATCCCTGTGAGTTTGAGGCCAGCCTGGTCTACAAAGTGAGCCCAGAACAGCCAAGGCTACACAGATAAACTCTGTCTCAGAAACACACACACACACACACACACACACACACACACACACACACACACACGGAAAACCTGGAAGAAGGAGGCAGAAGGGAAGATCAGGATGGCATGGTCACTGTGGTGTGGTCAGAAAATGCCGCTTTGCTGGCTTGAAAGAGGGCCAAGGAATCTGAGAAACTTCTAGAACTAGCAAAACAGAAATCTTCTCCTATGATCTCTAGAAAATAAAACAGCAGATGTCTGTCCCTCTGAGGGTCTTCCCTGCCCACCCCCCCCCACCCGGCTCCCTTCTAGACCAGCCCTATGTGTCCTCTTTACAATAAAACTTAAGTTGTAAATCTAGCACTTTTCTGAGTACTGAGACCTATTCTAGCAAATTGCCTGAGCAAACGTTTCTTTTGTTTTGTTTTTTCTTCCTATGTGGGACCTCAAGGTTTGCTGGGAGCCCATAGTGAGTTAATGAGGAGACTCAGAGAGCTTCAGAAGTCTGCTCCCAGGACAGGGTGTGGAAAGTAAACACATTCTTACATTATCTCCATGGAGGTTAGTTGTGCAGAGGGAGAAGCCAGGCCATAGGTGAGCTTGTGGGATCTGGCTTCTGAGCTCTTTGAAGGCATGAATACAACCTGAGGTCTAGGTGAAACGACCCCTCCCCAGTCACTGCACACTCCCCTGGTTACCATGCCAAAAGCAAGCCGACCTCAACCCTATGGCCCTGGTGGCTTTCGGTTTCTATGCCTAGAAATTGTTATGTTATGAGACGTTTACTTTCATTTTCATGCTCCAGGAAGTTCCTACTCTGCCCTTTAGAGTGTTCCCCTCCCTCTCTTGGCTAGACTCCTAGGAAAGCAGCGCAGCCGCTAGGGGTAAACCTCCAAACTTTTCATACCCAGCTCAGCCTCCGCTGCAGCAGTCACACAAGCACAGCATACTTGGAGTTGCAGGTAAAGATCCATCTGTGCAGGTCTGTGTGCACCTGCTATGCCCAGTGCAGCGGGAAGATCTTCACTGGACCCATTCTCGACTCTTCCAGAGGGAAGATTAGGAGCTCAAATCTCTTTTCCTCAAAGGACCTGGTGAGTGAGACAGTATATATGTTTTTAAATTAATACAGTTCTACAAATAGGCTATATTATAGGCTGTAGGTCTGAAGGTGGAACTTGATTTGGTTGAGGTGCCGTGGGCTTAGGATGGATGGCAGGATGGGTGGCGGGGCCAGCTAAAAGCCACTCAGAGAACTTAATACCTGGGGTATTTTCAGAGACCAGTTATATCCAGGCTGTGGAAAAAAAAAAAAAAAACAGGCATATCAGTGGATAGAACTGCACTGGGGGGGTCACCTGATACCAGATATGCCCTACCCAATAGCTAACCACCTTTTCCTTGGAAGGCAAACAAAACCATAAACTCAAGAGTTCATGTGTTTTCCTGAGCTCTGACTCCTCCACTAAACTGTGGGCTTGGCTTTGGCCTCTGCAGAGAACCCGGCCCACAGAGGGACTAACTTCAACCTTGAAATCCCTCCTGCATGTCTCTTAACTTCTCAGGGTTTTTTGTTGTTCTGTTTGTTTGTTTTTAAATCTTTAACTTTATGGCAGAGGAGGCTGGGATGATGCCCAGTGGTAGGGTACTTGCCTAGCACGCACAAGGCCAATGGGTTCAAGCCTTAGGATCCTACAAAAGACTGCTCCATTTGAAGGTGAAAGTCATTACACTGTGTTTCCAGGGGTGTGGAGACGAAGGGCAGCTGTGTGCAGAGGCACACTTGAGGTTCATGGGCCACATTCCCAGCACCCCCTCGCATCTTGCCCTGGCCTGTTCTTGGTGGACAGATGCACTGCGAAGGGTTAGAAGACAAGGTTGTGCGTGCACACCCTTTTTGTACCCAGACTTGCTCATTCTAACACTTAGCTCACACTCTCAGAGCTGTTGTAGATGGCATGTGGTCTGCACATGCTGGGTGCCTAAGAATTCCCTTTGCTTATTAGATGGTGCCGTGTCCAAACTTTTTTTTTTTTTCAAAATATTGAAAATAAAACAAGACGAAAGCCTAGAAAAGAGCCTAGAAAGTATGGCTTGAGAAATCAGATCTTGAAATTTAACGAACAATCTCTTGAGAAAGCAAATTGGCCAAGTCCTAGAAACATCAGTGAACCGAGCAAGCAGGGAACTTGTTCCCAGTCCTGGTTTGAGTTTACAGAGCAACCTCTGCCCTAGCTGCAGCGTTGAGCCCTTCCATGCTGTGTTAATCTTTGACCTCCTTTCCCACTGCTGCCTTCCCTCCAGCATCCTCTGCAGCCCACAGCCATGGGTCAGTCTTCTTCTGTGCCCGACGAAAAGGCCCACAACTTGGCCTCCAGTTTTAATTCATTCTTCAAGACTTTCAAGATGGAAAGTCAAGTCATTTCCGAGGAGACCATCAGTTCAATCCAGTTGCTTGTTCAGGAAGGGGACATGGAGAAGACGATTTCCGTGATCAACGCTGCCTTGACAGACATTGCGAATGCCCCCCTGAGCATCGCAGTGACAGGGGAGACTGGGGCAGGAAAGTCCACTTTCATCAATGCCCTGCGGGGAGTAGGGCATGAGGAGGAGGACGCAGCTATGAGCGGAGTAGTGGAGACGACCATGAAGAGAAAGAAATATGTCCACCCTAAGTTTCCTAACGTGGCCCTTTGGGATCTCCCTGGGGTCGGATCATGTAACTTCAAGCCAAAAGACTATCTGAAGAAAATGGAGTTTCAGGAGTATGACTTCTTTCTTATCATCTCATCTACTCGCTTTAAAGAGAACGATGCCCAGTTGGCCAAAGCCATTGGAAAAATGAAGAAGAAGTTTTATTTTGTTCGAACGAAAATTGACAGTGATTTGTATAATCAGAAAAGGTGTGCACCCACGACCTACAATAAGGAAACTATCCTGCAGGCTATCCGGAAAGACTGCGAGGAAAAGCTCCAGATCGCCAAGGTAGACTCCGCTCGGGTCTTCCTGGTCTCTAGTGTTGAGGTAGCGCAGTTTGATTTTCCTCACCTGGAGTCCACCCTTTTGAAAGAGCTGCCTGCACACAAACGGTACGTCTTCCTGCAGTGCCTCCCCACCGTTACGGAGACTGCTATTGACCGCAGGAAAGATTGCCTAAGACAGAAGATCTGGCTGGATGCTCTGAAGGCTGGAGCGTCGGCCACCGTCCCTATGATGTCTTTCTTCAAGGACGACATCGAGGAGCTGGAGAAAACCCTGACCTATTACAGGTCTTGCTTTGGGCTGGAGGACACGTCACTGGAAAACATGGCCAGGGAATGGTCCCTCTCTGTGGAGGAGCTCAAATCCACCATTAGGTCACCCCATTTGTTGTCAGCTGAGGCAGATGAGTCTGTGGGAGACAAGTTGGTGAAATACATGGAGAAGGTTTTTGCTGTCACCGGCGGGTTCATAGCCACTGGCCTTTTCTTTAGAAAGAGTTACTACATGCAAAATTACTTTCTTGACATAGTGGCAGATGATGCCAGAGTTCTACTCCAGAAAAGTCTTTCTGAGGGGCAGTGTGGACTCTGAGTAAAGATGGGAAGAATGAGGCAGCTGGCCTGCGACTTAGGTGATGTTAGTGTTTTCAGGACACTGGAGGGATGGAGGGGTGGTTTAGGGTGTTCCTGAAGCCAGGTCGTGATATTTCTTAGGCTTTGTGACCCTTGGGAATTATGCTGCATGGCTCATGCCCAGCATGAGTCTAATGATAATATGCTAGTACTTTCTGGGCAGAAGGTTTTTGGAATTTTTTTTTTTTTGGTTTGTTGTTTGTTTGTTTGTTTAGACAAGGTTTCACTATGTAGCCATGGCTGTCCTGAAACTCCTTCTGTAGACCAGGTTGACCTTGAACTCACATAGGAATCTTCCTGTTTCTGCCTTTTAAGTGCTGGGATTAAAGGTGCATACTACCACCCCTGGAAGAAGTGTTTTTTTTTTTTTTTTTTCTAGACAGGGTTTCTCTGTGTAGCCTTGGCTGTCCTGGAATCGCTTTGTAGACCATGCTGGCCTCGAACTCACAGCAGTCTGCCTGCCTCTGCCTCCCGAGTGCTGGGATTAAAGGGGTGCACCACCATAAAGATGACATTTCTAGGAGTAGAATAAGAAATAAATCTAATTGTGCTTGTTGGCATGAGCAAAGATTATTTTAAGATTGAAAAAATACATTCATATGAAAGTAAGCTTCTAGCTGAATATATTCCAAGGGCATAAATAAAACCAAGAGATCTTAAGCTCTTTAGTAGCAATACCGATCATAACAATAGCTGTCACAGCACCATTGCTTTACTGCAGTGTGGGATACTGTCACATGACCAAGCCAATAGTGTTAATAGCAGAGTGACAAGAATAGCAGAATAAACAGAATATTCTCTGAATATTCAGAATATTCCCTAAATAGAGAGAATAACAGAATATTCTCAGCAGAGAAGACATGCAAAGGGTGGTGCAGAATTTCCTCAGGAGTGAGGAGCAATTGCTGCTTTTAAAGTGGAGATTCCAAGTTTGTTTTGAGCACTTAGTTTGGATGGCCCACAACTATCTGCAGCTCCAGCTCCAGAGGATCCAATGCCCTCTGACCTCCACTGGCACCCACATGCACATAACCACACACAGACATACATGTGTAACACAGTTAAAAAAAAAAAAACAAGAAAGAAAGCCGTGTTTTAACTCTGTGTACCAAATAGGCTGGTCAACAGTGAGTGCTCTCTGCAGGAGTGGTGGGCATTCTTAGCGCGATGCTCGGGTTTAGAACTCTGCCCTGCAGTGATTAGTTGGGCAGTGACCGGAGGCAGAGTTTTAAGTGAAACAGAGGAAAAGGATAACTGTGCTGTAGGGACCCAAGGAACCGTTAAAGCCAGGATGGGCTAGGGGAAGTGGGGCACAGCTTGAGACTTTCTGCTGAACAAACACAGGCTGATTCGAGACCCATGTGTGTGACGAGTGTGTGGAAACTGAAGCATCAGATAAAACCAACAATGTCATAGTAAAACCAAGATCCCACTGTCAACTCTGAAATACACCAAGGAAACTGCATAAGAAGGAAGAAATCAGGGGCTGGAGAGATGGCTCAGAGGTTAAGAGCACTGTCTGTTCTTCCAAAGGTCCTGAGTTTAAGACTCAGCAACAACATGGTGGCTCACAACTATCTATAATGAGATTTGGTGCCTTCCTCTGGCCTGCAGGCACACATGTGGGTAGAATACGGTACAAATAATAAATAAATAAATCTTAAAAAAAGGAAAGAAATCAATGTGTACTGCTTATTATCATGAAAGTGTTTAGCTTACCTTACCTGTAGAGATTGTACACAAAAAAAGTTGAAGGGATCTCTCTTTCTGTCTGTCTGTCTGTCTGTCTGTCTGTCTCTCTCCCTCCCTCCCTCCCTCCCTCCCTCTGAGACAAGGTCTCACTATGCAGTCCTGGAGCTCACTATGTAGACCAGGCTGGCCTTGAACTTACAGAGATCTGCTTGCCTCTGCTTCCTGAGTACTGGGATTAAAGGTGTGCACCACCACCAAACTGTGACCAAACTGTGTTTTTTTTTTTTTGTCAATTATGCCTCAATAAAGTGTGTAGAAACAGAAACAGGTCTAGACTGTGATTCATTGCCTGTGGTTACTTTCTGTTGCTTCAGGAGGGGGTCCTTGGTAGTGTGGCTCACCAGAGGTGGGGGTGCCAGGGGTGAAGTCACCATAAATGGAGGTAAGTCCTCAGGGGTGAGGCCACCATGGGTCGGGTAACCAGGAGTAGGACTCTCAGGGTTGGAGGTTCTTGGGGGTGCATTACTCAGGAGTGAGGTCCTTGGGACTTGGATTCATCAGAGGTGAGGGTCCTTACAGGTGGGGTCCTTAAGGGTGAGATCACCAGGGGTGGGAGTTCTCAGACATGGGGTACTCGGGGGGCTAGAGTTCATTAGGGATGGGAGTCCTTAGTGGTTGGGTCATAGTAATCTCAACAGACAGTATTTGTTTTGTGATTACCTAAAAAAATTATACAAAGTCATGAACCCAGCAGTCTACAGTGAGCATTGTGTGGTTCTCCATGAGAGGCCTTTAACTTTCGAGCTAAACAGCAAGCATCTTCAGACTTAGGCTCAGTGGAAAGACAGTAGCCTGACACCAGGTCTGTCTGGTAGCGTCGCCCTCAGTGCTCCAAGCACAAAGTGGCCCACTCTGTCTATAGGTCCAAAGGGTTTTCTTTTTCTATGTTTGATTACATTTTTATTCATTTATTTGTTCTCTGTGTGGGGAGCACACATGTGTGCCGCCGTGCACATGTTAGAGAACAACTTTGTGAAATTGTTTTTTTTTTTTTTCCTCAGTGTGGGACCCAGGAATTGAACTCAGGTCACCAGGTGTAGCAGCTTTTACCCTGAGCTGCCTTCTCTCTGCCCTTCAGAGGGTTTTCTCACTGGCCATACTCAGAAAAAAGAAAGGAACAAAAAACCCAAAAACTCACTGGGTGGTGGCGCATGCCTTTAATCCCAGCACTCGGGAGGGAGGCAGAGGCAGGTGGATTGCTATGAGTTCGAGGTCAGCCTGGTCTACAAATCGAGTCCAGGACAGCCAAGGCTTCACAGAGAGACCTTGTCTCGGGCAAACAAACAAACAAACAAAAACAAAAAACAAAACAAAACAAAACAACCCAAAAAACTTGCCACCAACTAGATCCAAAATTTTAATGCTAAGTCTCTTGAAGTGTCCCTTGCAGCACAGGTCTCCGTGAGCACCCCACAGATTTGGCTCCCCAGAAAAGCACACACCCCTGGGTCAACACAGAAAGCAGGACCAGGGGAAGATATGAGGGCACTGGAATGAGATTGGAAGAAAGGCCTGGAACAGTCTGTGGCCTGTATCCTTCTGTCCCTGTGAGTAAATATCACTCAAATTCACAAACATTAACAATGAAAACCAGCCAGGCAAACTTTAGTTTCTTTCTGGGCAGCACAAACATTTCCAGGAAAAGAAAACCGCTTTTGTGATTTCAGAACCCTGAGACATGGAGGAAGACCTGAACTTGGGACTCCTGAGCACCTAGACCTGCAATAAATTGTACATCAATAATATATAACCACACGGAATCAACAGCCGCAAAAACCCTACAGAAAGATAAGGACCACCCAAAGCAACAGCAGGACATCGGGTCGGGGGACAAAGGTCCAAGGTGAATTGCTGATTATTGCCCACAGCTACAAAGCCCATCTTGCTCTCTGGTCTGGAACTTAGGATACTAAGTACTCATAAGAAGGCTGTGGACAAATGCTTAGCAGGATGGGGGATGTGTTCCAAGTGGATGCACCTGTTGGTAGCTAGGCACCTGTCCATCATCCCTGTGCTCACCCATCCTGACCCACAGTGTGGGCAGACAGTCCGGGCTTTACTGTGGATCAGGGGGGAGTGAAGAAAGGAAAAATAGCTGTCGTGATTGCAGATGAGTTTCGGAGATACATTTTCTTCCTTGTGAAATACACACATAGTAGCAGTCTGAAGTCAGCGTTACATAGGAAGCCCTTAAAACGAAAGTGATCTCCTCTTAATCTGGGAAGCATGGCTCTATTTGTGTAGCGAGAAACTTGAGCCACAGTGAGATTTTAATACACACTGTTGGAAGACGCTCGTATAGGCAGACACCTACTTATCAGATAGCGGAACACACCCGAAAGCCCTTGTTGGTGGGTTGGTTTGTTGTTTTTGTTTTGTTTTCATGTTCAGAAGCTTGCATTATTGACCTTTAATGGGGACGTTATTTTATCTTGAATATTTTTATTAGCAAATTGAATTGTCTATTTTCTACCTCAATTTATTTTATTTTTAAAGATTTAATTTTAAATATGTGTATATGTGTGTTTGGGGATTGGGTTCATAGCTGTGATTACATATGCCTATGGAGGCCCAAACCACTGGATTCGTTGGAGCTGGAGTTATGAGGGGGTTGTAAACTGCGTGACATGGGTGCTGGGAACCAACCCCAGTCCCCCTCAAGAGTCATATTAACAGCTAAGCCGTCTCTCTAGCCATTCTCACATTATTTTAGAAGGTTTAAAAATGCAGCAGCATGAGTAACTGACACACACATGAGAAAAATGTATTTTGGAAGCTGGCAAACTATTTACCAGCAAAGGGAACATGGTCTGTTGGTTTCTAAGAACCATCTGCATTGAAATTCAAGTTTTTCTTGTACAACAGAAAGCTCCCACACCCCAGCTGTGAGTCATCAAGACACCCGGGAAGGACAGATGAGAATTAAAGAAACAGCTGTGCCCAGGAACAACCAAGACACCAGGCTAAGACTGTCTGGGGATCTGGCTCAGTGGGCAGAGTGCTTCCTGTGCAAGTGGGCTGAGCTGAGGTTGATTCCCCAGAACCCACATAAAATCCAGACACAATGTGAACACCCAGAAATCCTAAAAGTTCCTGCCAAGAGACGAGAGGCGGAGATGGCAGAGACTGTGGAAAACGAAGGCCAGTTGGCCTGAGAACACAGAGGAAAAAAACAATAAAGAAATCCTGCTTCAAAACTAGGTAGAAGGTGAGCACTGATATCTATGTACACTCTGTGGCATGTGTACACCTGCACTCACACACGTGAACACACAAACAGATCATATATATGTGTGTGTGTGTGTGTGTGTGTGTGTGTGTGTATATTAGATTTAAGAAATAATAAAGACTATGAAAAACCACTGCCATTTCCTTCCTATCCACCCAGCCCCTTCCTTTTCTTTCTTTGGTCTAGTGGCCTGTGCATTCAGGGCACTGCAGAATGCTCAGCGTGTGACCTAACACCATGAGCCAGGCCTATTGCAGCCAACCTCCGTGATCAAGGAGCTTTCTCAGCCAGGTGTGTGTCAGGGTTGGGCTGGGGGTGGACAGACCTCAGATTATCACCCATAAGCGCCAACCAAGAAGACAGTAGTCCCTGGAAAACCAGCACAGCGTCTGCTCTTTCAGGCGAAATCCTACAAGCCAGAGGTCTACAGAGTCACTGTCCCCCAGCACAGAGCTGCCCTCTAGGACAGGACCTGGACAGAGTCCAGCAGAGTGTAGAAATGGGCAGCCTAGACTACGGAGCACACTTGGCAACATTTTTCTGAAACTGGGTTTTTCTCTTTAGACTAATCTATCTCTTAGAGCCCAAGAAACTGGGCTCAAAACAAACCAAACAGCCGGGCGTGGTGGTTTGCCTTTAACCCCAGCACTCAGGAGGCATAGGTTTTGGACCCTAGAGTCCACTCGGGTAGGGGGTCGTCACGAGAGACCACTTGAGGACCACAGTGTTGATGCAAAAGCACAACGTTTATTGCTGATGTGCGTCAGGGGACCTCAGCACTCACTTGGGAGGGAGGCACCCGGAGTCACTGTTACAGGCTACTTTTAAAGGCTAAAACCGCAAAGGTTAGGAGGGGCTGCATGCCTTATGTTAGGATTGGCTCTGGTGGTCGCTAAGGGTGCTTGTCTAAATGTTATTGGCTATTGCAGGGGTCATTGGTCTTGGGGGCTATTCTTGGCAAGGAGGGGTGTTGGGGAGTTTCCAGAGAATTTCCAGATGGTATTTTTCTGAGAATTGTTTACCTTAGTTGAAATGGTTTATCTCAGTTGGCCACCTTGATCTCAGAAACTGAAACTGGCCTTTTATTTTTTTCTGGGTCACTTTCCCAAGCTTGTCTGGGTCACGTTCCCAGGCTTAGGCTGAGAGAGAGAGAGAGGGAGCCTTACATAGGCAGTCAGATCGCTGTGAGTTTGAGGCCAGCCTGGTCTACAAAGTGACTCCAGGACAGCCAAGGCTACACAGAGAGACCCTGTCTCAAAAAAACAAACAAACAAATAAATAAATAAAAACCAAAACAAACAAATACCCCTCAAGGTCCTGCCAGTGGCTCAGCTTTTCTTTGGGGTATGTGGCCTTCTGGCTTCCCCAACTTCTGGAAGAGAATCTCACCCCATGTAATGTGAATTATTGTGTCTTCATTAGCTGAACCCTGGCAGTCCTGGAGGGCGTGACCAGGAGGCTGAGGACATAACTGCCTCTGGCCGGGCTAGAGATCAAGGTCAGCCATTCAGAACAGGAGGGTGGAGAGAAAGATCAGCATCAAATGGTCTCACACTCTCAGGTTGGGCTGTGGCCAGCTGGCTTCAGGCCCAGCTTGTATAGAAAATCCTTCTAAGCAGTTACCTTACTGTGGTAACCTTGCTGAAATATTAGGATCCTTTTTGAACCTTTAAAGTTAGGCAGAGTCAGGGCTGGAGAGATGGCTCAGCAGTTAAGAGAAGTGACTGCTCTTCCAGTGGTGCTGAGTTCAATTCCCAGCAACCACATGGTAGCTCATAACCATCTGTAATGTGATCTGATGGCCTCTTCCGGCCTCCAGGTGTGCATGCATGAAGAGCACTAGATACATAATAATAAACAAATAAATCTTAAAGTTAGCCAAAATCTTTGGTGGGTATATTATATGTGTCGGGTACTAACTAGCCTCAGGTTATGAAGAATTGAGACAGACTATACTGGGCAATAACACCTAGCTGTAAAAACAAATAAAAACAGAAAAACAAAAACAAAAACAAAAAAGCTTTAGCCTCAGCATCATTGCTCTGCTCCATCTGCAGAAACAATGTGCCTGGGTCTCAAAAACAACCCACCCTGCTCACAGTCAAATCACAGAAGGGTAGCTGTAACTTCCTGGTAGCTACCTACACATAAGTACCAGCCCCGCAGCCCTTCCCCTCTTAATGTGCTCAACACTCATCATTCGGAAGGGGGTGGGGGAGCCCATGCTGTTCAGTAAGGCAGTCTCAGCCTGATGAGGTCAGCATGTCTGCCTCGTTTTCACTTTTCTTACAATTTGGCCAGCTAGACAAACCTCTGAAAATGTAAATTCTCTTTCAGCAAGCGCTCCTGAAGATCAGGCAGGCCAGCAGAGAACTCCGGGCCTTTAAGGGGGAGAGATGATTCAGAAAGAAGCCAGATCTGTGTCTTCTAACCTAATCCATGCCATCTCTACCTTCTTCAAGGCACCTGGCCACCACCACTTAGATAAATGGAGATCTATTCTTTTTTTTTTTTTTTTTTTAAAGCAAGCAACAAAAAGTTTCTTTTTGGCTGAAGTACACCCCAAGTTATTGAGACCAGGACACTCCCCTCCAAGGGGCAGGCAGGGTTAGAAGCATGCTCACCAGTTTTGCATCATAGACTCCTGGGGTTACTATCTAATCTGGGGGTACAGACAGGAGGAGGTGAACTTATCTTTGGACCCCACTATGAACTTTCCCCTTATCTTGAACTGGGGAGCAGCCAGCTGGCTTTATGCTAACTGGGGCCCTGACTCTGGTGGTTTGTGGGGTGAAGAGCACAGAGACGCCAGCCCAGTCTACAGAACAAGTTCTGGGCCAGCCAGTTCCCTCAGAGCCACAGAGAGTTTCCACGTCACAGTGAGACAAGTCAGGTATGAGTTTGGGGTCACATGTGGGAACCATGTCAATGAGACACCAAATCTGCTTGACCTGGAGCTAACATTCCCCCCCACCGACACCCCCAACCTCTGAGAGACACACCAGGACCCTTTCTTTAGTTTCAAAGCAAATGATAGGCGACTTTACCAACATGGACCACAGGAAAGGGACGGCTGTGTGTCTGCCTACACACAGGCACATGTGTGAGTGTATACATGTGTTGAGTGTTTTCATGTGTGACGCATGTTCCAGAGCATGTAGCTATATGCAAACATCTGGGAGTGGGCTACAGCACCCACAATCCCTAAGAAGTGTCAGCGATGCTCCCGTGCACAGGATAGCACAGCACACAGCAGAACTGACAAGCCAGACTTTTCACTTGTTGCTGAGTGAAGGCAGCAAGGAAGAAGTGATGAATTTAAGTGACTGGCTCCCATGCTCCTTCCATGGCAACATGATCCACAAACACTGCTTCTAAGTGGGCAACCATGTGCAGGAGGGTACACAGCCCTGGTCCCAGGATGAAACCCTAACTCTAGACTGGCACAGCTGGAAGGAGATTTCTGGGTAAATAGCTTCTTCAAGAACAGGCTGTGTATGCTCTGCGTACCCTGTGAGCACAGACTGCATCCATCTGCTGCTGCCCTTGATCTTTTACCAGGTACCCAGTGCATAAGTGCACCCTGCCTGCCGCCCCATCCAGGGCCCTTCCCAGAGAGCACTGGCTATATTCATTCTTGGGAGGGATGCTCGAGTGACCAGAGCCCCTGAGTTGGAATGCTGGGATCACTAAAATGTAAGAGTCTAAAGCATTCTTCTTGTACTTGGGGACACATTCTACTTGGCTCATGTAGATGCTCCATTTAGAACAGGACGTGGAAAAGGCTGGTGCCAGGGACTGAGTGCCTATTTACAGCAGCCACGCCTTCTTAGGCTTCCTGTGGGGGTGCTGGCTTCCTCTGCAGAGGAGGGCCTCTAGCACAAGAATTGAGATGTGAAAACAGACCACAGTTGTCCCTCCCTCCCTCCGTCCCTCCCTCTCTTCCTCCCTCCCTCCCTTTCTTCTTTCTTTTTTTCTTTCAGTTTTTTGAGACCTGGTTTCTCTGTGTTGCCCTGGCTGTCCCAGAACTTGTTGTGTAGACCGGGCTGGCCTCGAGCTCACAGAGATCCACCCTCCTCTGCCTCCGGAGTGTTGGGATTAAAGGTGTGTGCCACCGTGCCCAGCCTTTTTGGACTCTTATGAAACTGAAATCTTTCTGTGGCCCAGCAGGGGCCTGTCTTGCTTCTTGCTCTTGCTCTGGTGACAGTAAGGAAGTAGAGACCATCTATAAGGGCAAAGGGCAGAAAAGAACACAAGTGAATAGTGGCAATCCTGGTGATGTCCCCGGGGTGGCAAATGTCCCCCACATGGGAGAGATTATGGGGAAGTTCCCATGCATAGCAGTGGCCAATGGGTTTCAGAGATAGAGGCAGCTGGGACCCAGGGGCCTAGTATACCTTCTTTGTAAATCATTGTGTGTGTGTGTGTGTGTGTGTGTGTGTGTGTGCAGGCACATGTGGAGGCTAGAGGACAACTCGGGCTGTTGTTCCTCAGATGTTGTCTGCTTTGTTTATTGAGGTCTCTCACTGTAACTGCTGCTTACCAAATAGGCTAAGCTGGCTGGCCATCAGCCTGTCTCCCTCTCTCCAGTGCTGCAATTACTAGCACACAGATCACCATGTCTAGGTTTTTGGGGTTTTCTTTTCTTTTTCTTTTTCTTTTTTTCAAGACAGGGTTTCTCAATGCAGCCCTGGCTGTCCTGGACTCACTTTGTAGACCAAGTTGACCTCGAACTCACAGAGATCTGCCTGCCTCTGCCTCTCGAGTGCTGGGATTAAAGGCATGTGCCACCACACCCGGCTCATGCCTAGCTTTTGATGTGGGTTCTGGAGGATTCAACTCAGGTCCCTTTGCTTGTTCAGTAGGTACCTTTCTGACTTCATCTCCTCGGCCTGTCAATCATCTACTGACTGAGTTCATCAGTCAGGAACACCGCTGTGTGAGGGCATTTTGCAGTACACTGCATGCTGTCATTTTCGGAGTGAGAGAAGTCAAGGGTGGCAGAGACACTTAAAAAGAAAAATCTCTCAGCCAGTCTCCCTCTGTCACTCTATGCCAACAGAGCCCTTGCCCTAGGCCCCACCCCTTTTCCTGACCCCAGGGAGGTTTCCCCACAGATTCCCACAGTGGAGCAAAGCTCTGAAGAGCTGGAGAGATGGCTCAGCGGTTGAGAGTATTTGTTCTTGCAGAGGACTTAGGTTGATTCATAGCATCCATATTGTGACTCACAACTGCCTCTTCCGACCTCTATGGGCACTAGGACACACACATGGTACACAGATATACATGCAAGCAAAACATTTATACACATAAGATAAGCAAATCTTTTTTTTTTTTTTCCCCGAGATAGGGTTTTTCTGTGTAGCCTTGGCTGTCCTGGACTCACTTTGTTGACCAGGCTGGCCTCGAACTTACAGCGATCCACCTAAAATAAGCAAATCTTTATAAAGTATTTTATTGTTATTATTTTAAAGAAGAAGGAGGCTGTGATATACTAGGGCAGGTGCCAGGGGTGCCCGCTTTGGGAACTCAAGCCCCGCTCGTATTTTCAGGTGAAACAGTTAGCATAGTCCAGATCTTAGCCCCAGTACAGAGTTAAGTCCTGGGCCCGGCAGGGATTTCTGAGGCTGCAATCAGATCATAGACACTGAGAAAGCTGCTAAAGTGGGGGTGTGGGTGGCCAGAAACCTGTCCCATGAAGGTGACGGGAAGGGCAGAAGGACCCAAAATCAACAAGCAGCTGGGGGCACAGAGGCTTTGTCACACTGTGCACTATTGGCCCATTACGAAGGTGCAGCCCTGAGGACCGCTGCTCTTCCTGTAGTGGAGTCGGTGTATCTAACAGCTGTTGCGGTTCAGAAACATGAAGAAGGGGCTGGCGCTGTTGCTCTTGCTGAGGTCCTAAGTTCAATAGTCAGCTTCCGCATGGCAGCTGACCACGACCTGTAACTCCAGTTTCAGGGGCTCCAATACCCTCCTCTGACCTCTAAGGCTCATGCCTGCATGTGGTGCACATACAGACACCTGGGCACAGATATTGACAGAAAGGGTGGGGGATGGAGGGAGACAGTGAGTGGGTGCAGGACAATTACATACACTCCCGACCAGCCACTGTGTCTTGTCCTACCAAACAGCAATGCCGAGAAACTAGCCCGTTCCCCTCTACCTGGGCACTCAGTGGTCCAGGACATCACTGAACAAAAATGATGCCCAGGACTTGGCAAGTGAGCACACAGCAAAGAGTGATTAAAAAAAAAAAAAATCATTCCTGAACTCAGAGAAACCGATGGGAAGAAGGAGGTCACTTAAAGGTGACATATTCTAGCTGGGTGGTGGTGGCGCACACCTTTGATCCCGGTACTCTGGAGGCAGAGGCAGGCAGATCTCTGTGAGTTGCAGGCCAGTCTGGTCTACAAATCGAGTCCAGGGCAGCTAAGGCTAACTCAGAGAAACCCTATCTCAAAAAAACCAACACCTCCTCCCATCCCAAAAAAGGTGGCACATTCTGTTGGGACCACATCCCTTGCTTGGTCCTGACTAGATGACAGGATTGCAGCAGGGCAGAGGTTTCCTAGTAGATGGGACTTCTGCACCTGAGCTGAGAGGGAGGGAGGGAGGGAGCCAGTGAACACGTGACAGCAGCAGAGATGGCAGCCCCCGGGAGCGGTGTTCTGCAGGGTCTGCTGCTCCCTAAGCTCTGGGCTCACTGCATCTGAAGGTGGGCATTTCCCAGGGTTAGGTGCCATCATGTGAGCAAGATCGGGCTCCAGGAAGGGAGGCCGCAAGGTCAGACCAGGCGGCTCCGGCTCCGATTACAATTTGGATGGCATGGTTCCTGGGCAGACTTCTGACCTCCCAGCCTGGCCAGCAGGCAGAGCTCCTCCCCCTCTTTGAAGGAGATTGTGGAGTCCCTGAGCCTAAATCCTTAAAACCAGCCATTTCCAGGAACTGAAACTGAAAGTTGTTCAGACAGCAGGCCCCGCCCCTTGGGGGGAGGGGGCAGGCAGGGTTCATGTTTAGAAGTTGAGGAGTTGCAACAAGGGCGAGAGTGGAGCAGAGTCTGAGAGGAAACCCAGGAGCTCAGACTGCCTGTCAGCTGCTCCCCTCCCCTCTACTCGCTCTTCCCGAAGGACCCCCCTGGCCTCCACGTCTCAATCCTCTCCCTCCTGAACGTCCTGGGCTTGGACTGCAGCTTTGTAAGGCTTCTGAGCAGGTAGGTGAGGGGTTCCTAAGTGCAGCTTGACCTATAACCCTGCTCAGGACAGGAAGAGTCTGGGATCAGGTGCTCCTCTCAGGCACCCCCTGACTGTTTTCAGGACCATGGAGTGTCTGGTGTGTTGGTTGGCCCGAGTCCTTCCGACTCACCAGCAGAGAGGCGGTGCGCCCCTTTCTTGGTTGGGGATCCCTGGCTTTGTGGGTCTTCAGATGGGGCTGGTTTAGAGAAAGCAGGTGGAATTTTCTGCATATTTTCTCAGCTACTCTTTCGATGTTCTATTTGGAGCTGGTGTCCCAGATCAGAACTTCCACTGGCCATATTGGCATGGCCTGGGATTATGTAAAGAGGCGAGGACTCCTGGCTTGGAAGGCTGGGCTCTTAGGTGAATGTTTTTGTCTAATTCAGTTGAGTTTTTGTTTTGTTTTGTTTTTAATCTGCATTGGAGAAGCTGGCTCTTCACCAGGGTGCCAGCATTCATCTTTAACCTTTCGGAGAAGAATACAACAAAACACAACTACAACTTCACAGCACACAGTAACACAGAGCAGACCTAAGGGTGGCCACGTAATGTGTGTAGATGACCTTTTCATGCATGTGTGAGACTGTGTTGCATGCGTGGATGTGTGCATGTGTGAGTGGGCATGTGCACACGTGTCTGCTTGCCAGTGCCTGTGTGTATGTGGGTGTGTGACTCGCAGAGGCTGATGTCAAGATGTCCTCCACAGTCACTCTCACCTTTATTTGTTTGCATGAGAATCTCTCAATGAACCTTGTGGCAAAACTGGCTGGCTAGCAAGTCCCTCCCCTCCCGCCTCAGGATCCTTCTATCTCCTCCCCAATCCCCCACCCCCTTCGTGGGTATTTTAGGCACGAGCTTTTAGACTGGCTTTTAGGTGGATGCAAGAGATTCAAACACATCTCCCTGCTCTCTCAAGGCAAGCACTGCCCACTGAGCCATCTCTCTCATTTCCCTCCTCTGGGAGTATTTAAAGAGATCTGGATCCATATGGGGGTGGGGGTGGGCGGGGGGCTTGTCATCACCATTAGACCTATCAGAAGAATGGCCAGGGACTGCTTTGTGTAATTCAAGGTTTCTCCCTTTTATTTTTGTTTTTGTGGGTTTTTTTTTCCCCCAACAGTCCACGAAAGCTGCTGCTTTTGCCACTGCCGCCTCCTCTTCCTCCTCCTCTTCCATCATTTTTCGAGACTGGATTTTTCTACATAGCCTTTCTCTCAGTAGCCTTAGCTGTATGGGGCTCACTTTGTAGGCCAGGCTGGCCTCGAACTCACAGTGATCCACCCGCCTCTGCCTCTGAGTGCTGGGATTAAAGGCGCGCGCAACCAAAGGCTTCTTATTTATGTGTTTTACATCTCTAGAAAGAGAATCCCAGGATTTTTCCTCCTATGTGTTTTGTTGAACATTTATTATACTCCAGAGGGCTTTTCTATGACCCAGCTAGTCCCCCAATAATGGAGACAGAGAGCTATTGGTTTATTTAAACAAGCCTTATGCACAATAACTGGGCAGGTATGATTTAAATCAATTTTCTAAGCTAGTCTGGCTCTCCCAGCTGCACTTGCCAAGTTATTTGCCAATATGTCGTCCTGTCTGGGCTGGGTCTGCTCCATCAGGCCATGTCTTCTCTCTCCATCATCTTTCCTTCTTCTCTTCTCTTCACCTGCTTCCTCCCCGTGGCCTCGTGGTCCCTAGCTGAGACCACCCAGCCTAGGAACTGCAGCTCCTCCTCCCTCTCTTCTGCTCTCTATTGGCTGTCAGCAACTTTGCTAACCCAATCAGAGATAATTGGGGAGCAAAGTTTACACAGCATCACTTGGGGTATGTGAGAATGTGCTCATCTGGCCTGCACCCAGATCTTGGGGGCCCTAATTTAGCACTGGAATGCACAGCAGTGCCAGACCAACCCCCAACACCACCATCCTGCGTGGTCTTTTTTTTTTTTTTTTCTTTCTTCTTCATGGTCCATGATGCCAGATGACGTGGTCAGCACGATGAAGCCAAACTAATGGGATGGGAGCAGATCATTCTGCCATTTTTCTTGGTCTTTGAGTTGAACATCAAATCTAGGGCTGATCACTCCACACTTGTTCAACTTGCCTGTGAGGCTCACAATGATTTTCCAAGCTCTGTGATCATCAGTGATTAAAAAAAAATTGTTTATTTTTAATATGTTCACTTTACATCCTGATTGTAGCCACCCCCATCTTCTCCCGATCCTACCCTCCCTCCTTCTCCCCCCTCCTTCCTCCCATAGTCTGCAGAAAGGAGAAGCCCTTCTCCCTTACCATCTGACCCCAGCCTATCACGTCTCATCTGGACCGCCTGCATCCTCTTTCTCTATGGCTGGCATGGCCGCCCCACCAGGGGGAAGTGATTATAGAGCCCATATCAGAGGCAGCCCCCTGCTGCCCATATTGTGGGGGTCTGTGTTGCCTATCTACTACATCTGAGCGGGAGCTCTAGGTGCTTTCCATGTGTGGTCCTTGGTTGGTGCATCAGTTTCTGCAGGTCCCCCTGGACCCAGATTTGTTTCCATCAGTGACTCAAATGCACTGATGTAACCGTTCTCCATCATCGCAGTTAGGAGCCAAAAGATGACTTTGCAGCATGGCCTGATGAAGACCTGGTGCTTGCCTCTCTTATCAGCGTTGTTGATGCGCTCTGCATCTGCCAAGACATTCACGTGCACCACGGTGATGGCTCAGAAAGATGGCACAACGGGCTCCTGATTTATTTCTAACCATATATGTCCCCACCCGTAACCAGGGGTTGTACTATCATTTTCCTAATAGGTTCTGAGGAAGATTGGCCATCATAAGGCTTGTATGAGACCCACAGACACAGACCTCCATATTCCATAAAGCTGAAGGGGGAAGGGAGAACTGGAGGAACAGCAGCTCAGAGATCTGAGTTGAAATTCCGGGGCATTCAGCCAGACAGCAGAGAGGTGTGGAGAGAGCATCCCATGGATTCACTCATGACGTTGCCATACAAGGCCTGGAAGGTGGGTAGCATGGTTTTGTCAGCGCATGATCAGACAACTTGAGACTTCAGAAACTTGTTGTCTTTAAACACAGGTTTGATTCCCTCCATGTGGAGGTCAGGTCCAGGCCCAGCAACTGTGTAAGTAGCAGCAAGGCAGTGTTTTGGGAGCAGAGCTGGAGTCTGTTCCCAGGATGGGAACCAAGGGAGGAAGCATCCCAGGGGAGGGTCGAGGGGAGAGGCCACCTGAGGAGAGGAGAAAGGAGAGAAGCCATGGGGTGGGGGGTGGGGGGGCACACCTCTGGAGAGAATTGGGCGGATCAACTACAGGAAACTTAGCAACCTCAGAAGTTGGACCTTGGAAATGGTCCCACAGGTGGAACAGTGGGCCTATGGGCAGACACAGGACAGGGCAAGTGTCCGGTTGCTTCATGGGATCCCAAGGGGTGGGCCTGGCTGGGAGCTCTTCAATGAACTGCTGTACACTGTGTGAATCAAAGAGATGGTCTTGAGTTTTGAAGTTTCTGTGTATTTGTCTTGTTTATTTCTGTTTCTGTTTTGTTTTGGGTTTTTGTTTTTTTTGAGACAGGTTTTTTTTCTGTTCAGCCTTGGCTGTTCTGGACTCGCTTTGTAGACCAGGCTGGCCTCGAACTCACAGCGATCTGCCTGCCTCTACCTCTCTAGTGCTGGGATTAAAGGCGTGTGCCATCACGCCCAGCTTGTTTGTTTATTTTTGAGGCAGGGTTTCTCTGTGTAACCTTAGCTGTCCTGGAAAGCTGTAGACCAGGCTGGCCTCGAACTCAGAGATGTGTCTACCTCTGCTGGAATGAAGGGCATTCACTACCATATCTGGCTGCATTTTGAAGCTTTTAAATGTTGGTGGCACTGGGCAGTGGTGGCACATGCCTTCAATCCCAGCACTTGGGAAGCAGAGGCAGGCGGATCTCTGTGAGTTCGAGGCCAGCCTGGTCTACAAAGTGAGTCCAGGACAGTCAAGTTCTGGGAATGCAAGCCTTTGACACCATGCCTAATTTTCTGTGGAGCTAGGAACGTCATGCATGCTATGCGTGCACTCTTATTAACTGAGTTACACCCCCAGCTCTTGAGTTTAATTTTTTTTAGAACATTGGTGGTGATGCACAAAGGAGAGCTTTGATTGATTTCCAAGCGACCCCTGCCCCCTGCTTTTTTTGCCCCCCCTCCTTTAAGGAAGTATGATGTCGTTTATTCTGGAGCCATTTTGAGTTACCATGGCCCAGGAATGGAGATTTAGGTTACCACACATTCATGGTAACCTGACATGGAAGCCTCCTCAAGTTTTTATAGTTTTACAGAGCAACAGCAGCAGCAGCAGCAACAACAACAAAAGCCATAAATCAAGGTAAACTTAAAATACAGTAGTGGATAAGTCAGAGAGGTGGGATAGAGGAACTCTCCTGTGGCCCGAGGTGCCATCTGATCATTTTAGTAGACTTTTTCCCTTTCTAAGGGAACTTAGAGAGAGTTTGTTCTGGAGCCATTTTGATCGTGGCCCTGGAAGACAGATTTAGTTTCCCGAAATTTCATGTTCCAATAATCCCAGTTCATGGTGGCATTGTGAGGCAGGCCTGCCACCTAGGAATAGCGCGAGTGTCCTGATCTTCCTCACATCCCACCAGGTCACCTAACCCAATTCTCTTTACAACCCTGGCTCATAAGTGCTTGATGTTGGGGTAAGGATTCAGCCAGCCCCGGTTTGCAGAGCAGTTTGAATCTTTGTATTAGTACCAGTGTCAACACGTACGGACAATGTCAACACAAATCTTAGTGCTTATGAATAAGAATCAGTAGTCAGGGCTTGGAGAGAGGCCACAGTAGTTATGCAGACTAGCTGCTCCTGCAAAAGACCTGGGTTCTATTCCCAGCACTCACCCTGTGGCTCAAAACTGTCTGTAACGCCTGTCTGACGGGATCTGATCCCCTCTTCCAATTTCCAAGGGAACAGGGTACACGTGCAGGCAAAAAAACACATACAAATAAATTTAAAGAACAAACACACAAACAACCTGAATCATTAGGTCATTTGGGAGGTTTGACCTGACCTCTGTGCTGCAGTTGACAGGTCACAGTTTTTTCCCATGCACACAGTTACTGGTGATAGCATCCCAATTTTCACAGTGTGATTAGAAACAGTTAATTTATCCTGCTTGGATAGACGACTCAGTCAACAGGGTATATAGTACCTGAGTTCAATTCTCAGAACCCACATTTTAAAAACTGAGTGTAGTGGTGTACATCTTTAATCCCAGCACTCTGGAGGCAGAGGCAGGTGGATCTCTGTGAGTTTAAGACCAGCCTGATCTATATAGTGAGTTCCAGAACAGCCAGAGCTACATAGTGATACCCTGCCTAGAAAACCAAACCAAACCAAACGAAAAAGGTGGATGTGGCAAAATGGGTTTGTAATCCCAGGGCTGGACAGGTGGAAACAGTCGGATTGCTGGGCTCCCTGGCCAACCAATGTAACCTCATCAATGAACCACAGGTTCCAGCGAGAGATCCTGCCCTAAAAACAAGGGCTGGAGAGAAGGCTCATCTGTTGAGCATTGGCTGGTCTTCCAGAGCCAACACCTTTTCTGGTCTCCAAAAGTGTCAGACACACACGGGGTACACAAATATACACTTTGGCAAAGTACTCATGCACATAAGAAATAAAATAAATGAAAAAACAAATAGGGTGAGTGGCTCCTGAGGATTAACACCCAAGGTAGACACTCATCCCACGCATACCCACCTACATACACACCACACACAGCACTCACATGCACAGGTACGCACATGCATACGTGTGCACCTGCAGACACAAGATATATAAAATAAAAATTTTTTTTGAGACAGGCTTTCACTCTGTAGTCCTGGAATTCGGTGTGTAGGCCAAGCTGGCCTTGAACTCACAGAGACCTGCCTGCTTCTGCCTCCCAAGGGCTGGGACTAAAGGTATACACCACCACACCCAGCTGAATACTTGACCCATAAGGAGAACCATAGTGGGCTGGGTGTGGAGAGCTGGTGTTGGCAGTGGTCAGACCTGCCCATCCTTTTCCCCACTGAAGGACCCAGCTGCTGTTCTGCAGCTCAGGTCCCAGTCACTGTAAGGCATGTACCGTGAGAGGCTGTACAGCTGCAGAGCAACTCTGTCCCCGGAGGACCGGCCATGCCCTGTTCAAGTGTGAGGTGCCTTTGCTGTCTCTGGTGGCAAATCTGAAAGCCATGGCTGGAGTGTGTGAGTCCTGTGGCGTCCTGTGTCATTCATCGTAAGTCTGACTCTCTGGCTCTTCTCTTCCACAGACTTTTACATTTCTCATAAGCATGGCAAAATCCCTCATCAGTCCGTCCTCTAAATCCATCGCTGATGGCGAATCATTCTATAGTAGCCAGGTCAGCTTCTCCCAAGAAATCACTGAGAAAATTGCCAGGGCTGTGATGGAGGGGAAGTTACCGAAAGCGGTACTTATAGTCAAAGATGAAATGCAGAGGATGTCTACATACCCAGTGAAAATCGCTGTGACTGGGGACTCTGGCAATGGCATGTCATCCTTCATCAATGCTCTTAGAAACATTGGACATGAGGAGGAGGACTCAGCTCCCACTGGGGTGGTGAGGACCACCGAGAAACCGGCCTGTTACTACTCCAATTTCCCCAACGTGGAGCTGTGGGACCTGCCTGGCACAGGGACCACAGCCCAGAGCATGGAGGACTACATAGATGAGATGCAGTTCGACACATACGACCTGGTCATCATCATCGCTTCTGAGCAGTTTAGCTCGAACCATGTGAAGCTGGCCAAAGCTATGCAGAGCATGAGGAAGAGGTTCTATGTCGTGTGGACCAAGCTGGACAGGGACCTCAGCACAAGTGCCCTCGCTGAACCCCAGCTACTGCAGAGTATCCAAAGGAATATCCAGGAGAACCTCCAGAAGGAGGAGGTGAGGGAGCCCCCCACGTTCCTGGTATCCAACTTTACCCCCTTTTTCCACGACTTCCCAAAGCTTAGAAACACACTGCAAAGAGACATCTCCAACATCAGGTACAGAGATCCCTTAGAGACCCTTTCTCAAATCTGTGACATGAGCATCAGTGATAAGGCCATCTCTCTGAAGGGTCAGATACTCCCAAAACATCTGGATACTGTTGACCTCGAGGAGAGTCTTGAAACCTACCAGAAGCTCTTTGGTGTGGACGACCTGGTACGTCAGCAGGTAGTCCAGAGTACAGGGACACTGGCATTGTCCAGGACCATGCAGTGCCAGGACGTGGTCAAAATGAGCAGGATGCTGGGACTGATGACGTCTCTTCCTGTGACCATGGTCCTCACATTTCTTGCACACCGGTGGTGGTGGGGATTGTGGAATTTTGCCATCCGTTTCTTCAGACACCAGAGATGCAAGCTCATCATTGGGGTAGTTGCTAAGAACACCAAGACCAGCCTGAGGAGAGCTCTAAAGGACTATACCCTCCCTCCTGAAATCCACACACCCTCAAGTGCGATTCAGGCTGCCTCAGGGGCTTCTTTTTGCTTAGTGCCCTAGCTGTCTACTCGAAATCAAGAACTGTAGTAATGCTTTGTAATGATGCTTAGTATTTTTAGAGGAGTTAAGTAAATCGCTCACCTTCCTGTGCTCAACTCTAATACCCTGTTCCTCCAAAGAGCAAGTATCTGACAAGATAATCAGCCACGTTTTCCTAGTTCAGTACATAGATTTTCTTTTCATTGTGATGCATGTTTAAGTCAAATGGTTTCCCTCCTAAGCCATTAAAGTTTCCTTCTTTAAAACTGTTTTTTGTTTGTTTGTTTAGTTGTTGTTGTTGTTTTAGTTTTTTGAGACAGAGTTTCTTTGTGTTGTTTTGGCTGTCCTGGATTCACTTTGTAGACCAGGCTGGCTTCAAACTCATAGCGATCCACCTGCTTCTGCCTCCCGAGTGCTGGGATTACAGGTGTAAACCACCACACCTGGCTCGTTAATACTGTTTTATTCGTATCTTTATCTTCTTCTAGATACCCCTGGTGGTGAGTCAGCTGGCCCAGATGGCACTTGTAAATTCAGAGGGAGGAGAGGGTGGTGGCAAGTGACCCTTCAAATCTGCTGCTTGTTGGGGCTGTGTGCATACACCTGCGAGTGCGTGCCTGCGTGCATGCGTGCGTGCATGCCTGCGTGTTTGCATGTACTCCACAGCAGGTGGAGTCGGTTTTCGCCTCCCACCATTGTAGGTTCTGAGGACTGAGCGCAAGTCATCAGGCTTGGCAGTGAGCCCCTTTACCTACTGAGCCATCTCGATGGCCTGCTAAAGAGGTCTTTGAGGGATGCCATCTATGCTCAAGGAGATCACTAAGGGTGTTGAGCCCTGTGGCGACACAGGGTAAGAGTGGCTTCCTCAAGGCCTAGACATCAAGGTCTTAGTATATTTTCTGGTGCTCCAACAAAACAACTGGGATTAGGTGATATAAAAGGAAATATGGTTTATTAACTCCTAGTCCTGGAGCCTGGGGGTTCCCCACGGGTGACCCATCAAGTTAGCCTCTGGTGATGCCATCCAATAGGATGAACTCACGTGGAAAAGACCAGAAGCATAAAAGATGCAGGGGCCAGGCTCCTCTTTTTTATTTTTTTATTTTTTAAAAAATTTTTTACAAAGACCCGTTCCTATGAGATGCCACTGAGCCCAAGAGAACCTAATTAGACCCTTACTATGACCTAATTTTCTCCCACTATGATCCTAATTATCTCGTGTGTGTGTGTGTGTGTGTGTGTGTGTGTGTGTGTGTGTGTGTTGCATGTGGGTTGCATGTAGGTGGAGGTTGTAACAGGCCCCTAGACCTTAGCACAACTGATTAGAAAATGGAGGTACCATTTAGGTCATAACACTCAGCATGTAGACTGCACCACCTGCCAAAACTGAAACAAAGACCTAACCCATCAAAGTCCACAATTCTGGCAAAGTCTCTAAATGTACAATCCTTGCTTTTTGGCTTCCGTAGTTCCACTTCTGGCTAACTGTTCTTGTTAACTGAAGTATGTCTACCCAGGACACAGTTTTTGTGCTGAAAACTCCACCCTGAATCCACACTGGACTCTAGGACCCCCGGTGTCATCACCACCCGGCTAATTGGCTGTGGAGGACATAGTGGGCGGAAATAGGTTTCGACTCCATGTGCCCACAGCTGGGCGGTTCCTGATCCGTTCATCAGGTAGAAGCATTCAGAAGTCCTTTTTTCTTCTTGCTGCTGCAACGGTGCTGAGACAGAGTCTTGTGTGTCCTAGGATATAGCTGAGAATGGCTTTGCATTTCTGATCCTCCTGCCTCTATTTCTCAAATGTAAGATTACAAGAGCATGCCACCGTGCCCAGTGTTGTGCAGTACCAATGATGCAACCCTGGGCGCTGTGCATGGCAGGGCAGGCACCATGCCAACTGGGCCACACCTTCAACTTCCCAGAGGCTCATTACAGGACATATTGCTTATCTGCAAAGGAGAGGGTGCTTGGGGTAATGACATTCTCTTTTGTTTGTCATTTGAGACAGGGTCTAGACCTGAGTGTCCTGGAACTCACTATATAAACCAGACTGTCTATGAGCTACACAAGACTCACCTGCATGTCTCCCAAGTGCCAGGAGTAAACCTGTGTCCCACCCCAACTTGCCAGGAATTGCACCTTTTTTTTTTTTTTTTTCTAGATAGGGTTTCTCTGTGTAACAGCCCTGCCTGTCCTGGAACTATCCTTATAGACCAGGCTGTCCTTGAACTCAAAGAGTTCCTTCTGCCTCTCTTCCCCCTAGTGCTGAAATTAAAGGTGTATGCCACCATGTTGGGCAGGAATTACATTCATTTTTGTTGTTGTTGTTTGAGACAGGGTCTCTCTGTGTTAGCCTTGGCTGTCCTGGACTCCCTTTGTAGACCAGGCTGGCCTCCACCTCACAGCGATCCACCTGCCTCAGCTACCTGAGTGCTGGGATTAAAGGCATGCACCACCATGCCTGGCGCAGGAATTACATTCTTAATGCCTCTTCCTGAGGACCTGTGTGGTGGTCTTGGAGGAGGTTCCATTCTGAGGTGAGGGGAGGATAGGAAACCCCTCAGGCCCTCATCCCAGATCCTCATCTGCAACCTGTCCCCTAGGATGGCTCACATTCTCCTGTTGCGGATGGATGCCCGGAGCTGATTCATGACTCAGGGAAACACACTCAGAGAGCACGCTCGTTTCCCTGTCACCCATGCCATGAGCTTCTGCTGTGTCTAATTCTGAAAGTGATGCTCCCAAGAGTGAGATCTACTGTCTTAGATAGTAACTTAAACTCCCTGCCCCCCCTGTACCCCACGTGTGTGTGTGTGTGTGTGTGTGTGTGTGTGTGTGTGTGTGTGTGCAGGTCCCAGAACACCATGCTGGACCCCCCTAGAGCTAAAGTTACACACAGTTGTGAGCTGCCTCATGTGGGTGCTGGGAACTGAACTCTCCTCTTCTGGAGGAGCAGCAAATGGTATCGATCATTCATTCCATCACTCTGCTATAATTCTTTTTTTCTGCCCCTTCTCCTGGCTACCAATGCCCTATGTAGGCTTTTAAGAGAACAGTTATTTTATTTATGCAGACGTGCCTATGACACCATGTGTGTATGGGTGACTTTGGAGGCCATCTGCAGTTACAGGCAGTTACAGGCTGCTGAGAACTGACCTCCTGGTCCTTCTGCCTCTACATCCTCTTGTGTCAACTTTTGATTTTCTCCAATTTTCCTGAAGAGCGTGGAGACGGTGTCTTTGGGGTCCACAAGTCACAAACTATGTGGTTTGATCCAGGGAGAACACTGGGAAATCTGAGTCCAATGTGTCCTAGGACAAGGCAGGGGACAACGTTTACCTGTCCTTTGGTCTTAGACCTCACTGAGTGTGTTTATGCACACAGAGCACCAGGGCGGTGCATGAAGATGCGCCCTCTGCTTCCGAACAGGCACAACCCAGCCTCCAGGTCTAACCTGTCTTGCTGTCTGTGAAGAGCTGCATCCTCTAGGGCTGAGGCAGACTTTCTCAGGAGGATCCTTGTCCATCCCTCGCTGCTGCCTAAAACTGAAGCACATGAGCAGCCTGGCCTGGTTTAGGCCTTTTCTAACTTTGTCTCTCAGCTGTTTGGAGCTGCAGGCACACAGGGCTTCCTAACTCCTTATTGGCATCTGCAGTTTCTCCTCAAAGGAGCTGAAAGTAAACTGCTAAGTCACCTCATCACCTTTCTATTTTGCTTTATTTGTGCCACCCTACTACCTGGCTCTACACACCACTCTTCCTGGCTACCAATGCCCTACACAGATTTTTTTTAAAGAGAAGAATTGTTTTATTTATGCATATATGCCTATGACACCATGTGTGTATGGGTGCCTTCGCGGGGGGGGGGTGGCATCTGCAGTTACAGGCAGCTGTGAGATGCCTGACATGGTTGCTGAGAACTGAACTCAGGTTCTCTGGATTAGCAATAGCGCTCTCTCTCTCTCTCTCTCTCTCTCTCTCTCTCTCTCTCTCTCTCTCTCTCTCTCTCGGTACATGTGTACATAGGGTCTCTTGTTTCCCAGGCTGGCCTCCATGTAGACGTAGATGGCCTTGAAGTCCTGGTCCTTCTGCCTCTACCGCCTCCTGTGTGCTGAGACGAGAGACATGCAGTGCCCTCCTGAGTGGATTTTGTCATTGCTGTTTTGTTTGAGACATGGTCTCTGTATGTAGCTCTTGCTATGTAGTCCAGGCTGTCCCGAAACTCACGGAGACATATCTGCCTCTGTCTTCAGAGTCCTGGGAGTAAAGGCATAACCCAGGATTATGTGGTGCTGCAGATAGAACCTGTGGCCTGTGCATGCTAAGCTACATTCTTTGTCACCTAAGGCATGGCCCAGCTCTAATTATTAACACACAGTAGCTGCTTAAATGAGATTCCCTGTGAAGTACCCTCCCCCCAAGTACAAGGTCATGCCCATCCACTGCTCCCAGATTCGGATGAAGAGGTGAGCTCTGTGGAGGGGTTAAGGAGCTCTGCTGGGTCTCACAGGCAGCAGGAATCCCTGCAGGGTCTCCAGCTTCTTCTTTTACTATTTTCTGGTGATTCAGTTGACCTACTTTTGGTCCAGGACATGTGCATAAAGGTGAGCTACCCGGTAGGTGTGAGGTGGGAGTTGCTGACCCACATAAGCATGAAGCTCACAGACTCTAAAGAGCTGGGCTGGGTGTATAATTCTGGGAAGGAGAACCAGGTGCCTAGGGAGCTGTTAATAGCGTCCTGGGATAGGGCAGCTGTCTCCTGGAGGCCACCCAGGCTGAAGGCTAGAGGGGAGGATGGAGTTGTGTGGCTGTGGAAATCCCTTTTCCATTTCATGTGGTCCACGGGATACCCTTGCAGGCTCAATAGTTACATATTTCTCTATTCCCAAAGTCATCAGTATCCCAGGGCATTTCTTTTCCTGAAGAAAGATATTGCCTACTACAGTGGCAATTGATCGTGTGATCAGGGCAAGGCGAGCCAAGTACCGTGTGTCTCCTGAACTGTGAGGGATTTGAAGTGAGAAGATACAGCGCAGGAGACAGCAGAGTCTGGAGGTAGGGTGGATTAGAGGGGCTCCCTAGTGGAGGGAATCATGCACCCAAGCTGAGTGGGAGGGAGGGAGTGAACACGTGAGCAGAGACCGGCTGCCCCCCAGGAGCGGTCTCCTGCTCTCTAAGCGCTGGGCTCACTGCATCTGAAGGTGGGCATTTCCCAGGGTTAGGTGCCATTATGTGAGCAAGATCGGGCTCCAGGAAGGGAGGCCGCAGGGTCAGACCAGGCGACTCCGATTGCAATTTGGATGGCATGGTTCCTGGGCAGACTTCTGACCTCCCAGCCTGGCCAGCAGGCAGAGCTCCTCCCCCTCTCTGAAGGAGAATGTGGAGTCCCTGAGAACCTGAATCCCGAAAACTAGCCATTTCCAGGAACTGAAACTGAAAGCTGTTCAGACAGCAGGCCCCGCCCCTAGGGGCGGGCGGAGCGGGGGCGGGGGGGGGGGGGCGTCGTCCGGGGAAGCAGGCAGAGGGTTCCTGCTTAGAAGTTGAGTTGGATCAAGGGTAGAGTGCAGCAGAGTCTGAGAGGAGACCCAGGAGCTCAGACTGCCTTTCAGCTGCTCCCCTCCCCTCTACTCGCTCTTCCCAGAAGGACACTCCCCACACTCCCAGCCTTGCACACCTCAATCCTCTCCCTCCTGAACGTCCTGGGCTTGGACTGCAGCTTTGTAAGGCTTCTGAGCAGGTAGGTGAGGGGCTCCTAAGTGCAGCTTGATCTATAACCCTGCTCAGGACAGGAGAGTCTGGGGTCAGGTGCTCCTTTCAGGCACCCCCTGACTGTTTTCAGGACCATGGAGTGTCTGGTGTGTTGGCTGGCTCAAGTCGTGCCCCTTTCTTAGCTGCGGATCCCTGGCTTTGTGGGTCTTCTGATGGGGCTGGTTTAGAGAAAGCAGGTGGGATTTTCCTCAGTCTCTAAGCTACTGGCCAGAGTCCAGGATCAGAACTACCCACACGTCATATACGAGTGTCTGGGGTTAAGTAAACACATTCCTGCTTTCTTTAGAACACACAATGACTGGCATTTGAAAGACTGACTTCTTTTTATTTTTTATTTTTATTTATTTATTTACTTGGTTTTTTGAGGCAGGGTCTCTCTGTGTAGCCTTGGCTGTCCTGGATTCACTTTGTAGACCAGGCTGGCCTCGAACTCACAGCGATCTGCCTGCCTCTGCCTCCCGAGTGCTGAGATTAAAAGTGTGTGCCACCACCGCCTGGCCGAAAGACTAATTTCTTGAGGAAACTTTTTGCATAGCTCAGTTGAATTATTTTTGTCGAGTCTCTCTCTCTCTCTCTCTCTCTCTCTCTCTCTCTCTCTCTCTCTCTCTGTCTGTGTGTGTGAAGGTCAGGGGATGACGTGTACAGCTGATTCTCTCCCACAATCGAGCTCACATTGTCAGCCTTGGTGGCAAGTGTTGTTTACTTAATCTGTGAAGCCACTTCACTGGACCTTTTAAAACACACCAAAACCAAACCAAGCCAAACCAACCAACCAAATAACAAACAAACAAACAAACAAATAAAAATGAAAACAAGACCAAAAAAAAAAAAAAAAAAAAAAACCCAAGAAACAGTTCAAATATTTCATCTGCACTAGAGAAGCTGGCACACCACAGGCACAGCTCAGTCCTTCATAGACATTAGTGTGTGTGTGTGTGTGTGTGTGTGTGTGTGTGTCTGTGTGTGTGGTGGGGATGGGGAAGGGGGCGCTTTGAATTCCACCTTCCTAGAACAAGCATGCTGGGTCTAAGGCCGTGTCCACAGACCATGGGGTGCATCATCAGGGGTCAATACTTCCCTGCAATCAGTAGCATCTGGAAATTGCCTGTGTTCCCCACCCCTAAGAGTAAAAAGATGAGGAACAAAGTGGGGTTGAGGGTCCAGTAGGATCTGTGTTCACAGAAGTCCTTGACAGCTCAGATCCATAACAAGGCTAGGCTGGTTCCCACACCCCTGGAAGGCCCTTTCATGGAGGCTTGAGGGTCACTGGATGAGGAATAAACTACAGGGATCCCTGTTTAGGCAATTTCTTCATAAGTGTGCTTTTTCAACATGGGTATAATTTAGTTGGTTGAGGTGGCTCACATTTGGGAACATAGCACTTGGGAAGTGGGGGCAGAAGATTTGGTTCAAGGTTATATAGTTTTAGACTAGCATGGGCTATATTAGACTGTGACTTACATTTTTAAATGTGTGCTTTTTACAGGTCTATAATAATTTCATAAAATATGCTGGGCGGTGGTGGCGCACGCCTTTAATCCCAGCACTCGGGAGGCAGAGGCAGGTGGATCTCTGTAAGTTCGAGGCCAACCTGGTCTATAAAGTGAGTCCAGGACAGTCAAGGCTACACAGAGAAACCCTGTCTCGAAAAAAACCAAAAAGGCATAAAATAATGGCTTGTGGGCCAATGAGCTCCTCTAGTGAGTAAAAGTGATTGTTTCCAAGTCTGAAAACTGGAGTTTGATCCCAAGGACCCACATGGTAAAAGGGGAGAGTCAACTCGCACACGCCGTCCTCTGACTTCTACAAGTGCACCTGGTCTGCTTGACACACCTCCAACACATATGAATAAATAAATGTAATAACAAAACTATTTGAAGATTTGTTTATTTATTTAATGTATATGAATGCTCTATCTGCATGTACACCTACATGCCAGAAGAGAGCATTAGATCACATAATAGATGGTTGTGTGCCACTATGTGGTTGCTGGGAATTGAACTCAGGACCTCTGGGAGAACAGACAGTGCTCTTAACCTCTGAGCCAACTCTCCAGCCTGAAAAAAAAAAATTAAAATAACAGGTTGCATTATGGCATTGTCATAAATGGATAAGGCCAGTCGTCATTGCCTTTCTATTTGCTGTGACAACATTCCTGACAGGAAGCAACTGAAGGGAAGAAGGGCATATTTTCGCTCATGCTTGGCGAGGATACAGCCCACTGTGGTGGGGAAAGTGTGGCCTGCAGAAGCCCGAGTCAGCTGACGTCAGGTGTCTACAGTCTGGACTGAGAGGAGGAGGCTGGTACTCAGCTTTATTTCATCTCTTTGTCTTTTTAATCCAGTTCTGGACCTCAGCCCTCGAGATGGTGGTGCCTACATGCAGGGTGAGTCTTGCCCCCTCTGGTGATCCTCTCTGGAAGTACCCTGATGTGTAAACTCAAACCTGTGCCTCACTAATGCCTGGCTATGTGTTAATCCCCTCCACCTGACAACAGAAGTTGACCATTGCAGGTGCTTAGATGGTATCACTCCCCCTATTACCCAGAGTTCTTACTTTTGTCTTACTTAAGTCATGAAATCTTGGTGGTTTGGTTATCAGGAACATTTTAGTAAAGTTATGCAATTGGAATAAATATAATAAAACACAAGTCTCTAGGTACGGTGTCCCATGTCTTTCTGTCCCAGCACTCAGGAAGTAGAGGCAGGCAAATCTCTGAATTTGAGGCTAGCCTGATCTACATAGTGAGTTCCAGAACAGCCACGGCATTGTATAGAGAGTCTATCTCAAACTCCAAAACCAAAAAATGAATAAAACAAAGTGCAAGGCAACTGAACCTAGCAGCGTAACATGTAGCCTAGGTGAACAATATGGCACAACTGCTCACTCACTTGTGAGGGCATGGGTGAACATGTGCATTCATGTGTGCGCGCGCGTATGCCCTTGATTCTGTGAAGTGCGCCTCTCTCTGTGAGTACATTAAGAGACTCCTGAGTTGTGACTCGCAGGGTCTGGCTCTCCTTCCAGACTTGGCTGTCCCTCTCCAGTGAATTTCCTTGTTGGGCTCCCTTTAGTAGCCAGGAGAGGGTCTGTTTCTCCTTCTCGTGGATGTCTGACCCATGCACCAAGGGGTAAACCAGAGGCACCCTAGGTATAAATTGAACACGGCCCTCAGATAGGGAAGTGTGGAACCACTTGAACTTCAGGCCAAACTTGGATGGGCTCACAAGGGCTTGTGAGTGTCGGCGCCATGGTTTTCTGAGGCTGTCCACACAAACACCTCCACGGGACTCCTGGAATCTTGTCAGGTAAATGAGAAAAGCAGCTAGTCTGGTCATCAGCAGAAAACTAGGGGCATAGGAAGTTGCCCACAATTCACTGAGCCAACACCTCTGGAGACTCCCGGGGCAAGGGGTAGGCTGTCAGCCCACTCTTTCCATGAGGAGACTGAAGCCAGGTTCTCAAGGTTGATGAACAGAGGAGCGTGAGGAGCAGTGCTGTGTCGCAGGCAGGACAGCCCATCCCAGAAGATGAGCAAGGGAGGCAGAGGATGCTCCCGCTGGGAATAGAGAGCAAAAACATGTACCAAAAGACTCAAGGGTGCCTGAGACGCACCTTCTACAGACAAGATCCCTGGATTTCTAGGGCGCACATCTGGGCACAATTCTAGCCATTTTACAGAACCCCATGAGTAAATCCATCAAGGAGTTCCCTATCTATCTATCTATCTATCCATCCATCTATCTATCTATCTATCTATCTATCTATCTATCTACCTATCTGTCTGGTTTTTTGAGGGACAGGGTTTGTCTATGTAGCCCCGGCTGTCCTAGAACTCACTCTGTAGACTAGGCTGGCCTCAAACTCAGAGATCTGCCTGTCTTTGCCTCCAAAGTGCTGAGATTAAAGGCATGTGTCACCACTGCCCTGCTCACAGAGAGCTCCTTAAAGGACAGAGGAGCTATGTGAGACCCACCGGAAATTTCTCGAATATATGATGTTGAGTTTCAAATGCCTGTGGTCCTTCATACATACAAAACAAGAAATTGAAATGTCAAGGGAAAGCACCACGGCAGCTGCTTGTAACTGGAGTAGCACATGCCTGTGCCACCTAGGGCCTTCATCTAAGAACAGTGGGATAAGGCAGATGCTGCTGCCTTGCATCTTGAGATTTGGTGTGCTCCTGTGAAATGGTTGGAGTCCTGTCCTCACACCTATATGTCTACTCCAGAGGGTCAAAACTCTGGCCTGCAGAAGGTGTTTTTTGTTTACCTGTAACTGCTTTGTATGGGTTTCTACATCCTACATCTTTTAAAAATATTAATTTTTTTGAAAAAGTGTCTCACTACGTAGCCTTCACTGTTTGTCCTGAAACTTGTAGATAGTCTCACGCCTCTGCCTTCCAGTGCTGGGGTTAAAGGCATGCACCACCATGCCCAGCTTTTTATTGTTTTTAATGATATGTATACATGTGTCTGCGTGGGGCATATGCACATTTGTGCAGTGCTCCAGGAGACCAGAAGAGGCTGTCAGACCCTCTGGAGGTAGAGCTACAGGAGGTTGTGAGTCATCTGACATGGGTGCCGAGAATCGAACTCACATCTCCCGGAAGAGCAATAAGTGGTCTCCAGCCCGGAGCCACTTCTCCAACCCCCACACCCTCCATCCTTGCTGTAGATAAATTGTCTTTCCAAAACCTGTCTCACAAAGTACTCAATCTCATGGCAAAGACTTCGTCAAGAACAGAAACATGGTTGACTGTCCCATTGTAAGTGGGGCATCTACATCTCTATATGAACACCTTCGTGGGCAAGGAGTAACGTAGAGGAAGACATGGGAAGCATGTAAAAACTGTACTTCTCTCTCTCTCTCTCTCTCTCTCTCTCTCTCTCTCTCTCTCTGTGTGTGTGTGTGTGTGTGTGTGCATGTGTCTGTGTGTGTGTGTAAGGCTGACTCTGGACATGACAACATGGCCATTGCCCTTTTGAATTTATTCCCGCTGTGGTTACTTGTACAAGATCACCACATGACTGGGCCCTCTGGTATCTTGTCATAGACAGGGGAGGGTATGGTGATGTCACACCCCTCCCTGAGGATTTACACACACTAATAGTTGATGAAGGAAGAGGGACATTTTCTTCAGTCCTGTAGCCACAGATAGGATGTTCGTGCTGCTGAAAACCAGGCCTCACTCATGGTTTTGTAAACAGTCCAGTGAAACTCACTGGGATACAGAAGAAAAGAAAAACCACCAAAAATTAAAAACAAACCAGAAAAGTAAAAGTGGGACAGGTTGGGAAGAGGAAAGAGATCATTGGGAACAGGAGGAGGTCTAGAAAAGTTAGCCGGGGTGGGGGTAATATAATTAAAATGCATGGTATGCATGTATGCAAATGTCATAAAACCCAGCATTGTGTATCATTAATATATACTAAAAATGTTGAGTGTGGTGGTGCACACCTTTAACCCCAGCATTAGGGAGTCAGAGACAGGTGGATCTCTGAGTTTGAGGTCAGCCTGATCTATAGAACGAGTTCCAAGACTACACAGAGGAAATGCTGTCTCAAAACAAACAACAAACAGAAATATATATGCTAATAGAACATTAAAAAAGAAGCAGAAGAATTTCAATCTGTATGTTAATAAGAATAGTAGCAGTGGTAACAGATAACCCATATGCTGACTTAAAATTGATAGAATTATTATTATGTTTTAAAGGAGTGTTTTATGTGTATGTGTTCCTGAGTGTCTTATGTGCGCATGTGCATACAGGCACTCTTGGAGTCCAGAAGAGGTCTTTGGAACTGGAGTTGCAAGTGGTTGTGAGCCACTATGTAGGAGTTGGGAACCATGCCCAGGTCCCCTGCAAGAAGAGCCAGTGCTCTTAACCACGGAGCTGTCTCTCTAGCCCCTGGTGGGATTGTTTGGAAACCATGTGGCTTTGCTGTTGACTTGTAGTCATACACTTTCTCTGTGTAGCCCTGGCAACCAGGAAGGAGCAAATATGGACATTTGTACCCAGTCAGAGACCTGCCTTGACATTCCAGCGCTCAGCGTTGGGGTTTAGTGTTGCAGGAACAGCTACAGAGCTACCCTTCCCCTCCAAGAATGCGCTCATGCTAGCTCTGTGTGGAAATCAGCAGATCTTGGCCATGAATCTGAAAGCCTGGAACAGGGATAGTGTTTCTGGTGGGTGCCTGTGTTCACAGTCATCCCAACTCCTTCCTAATGTATCTGCAGGTTGCTCCGTTGCTCACCAGCATGGAAGAGGCAGATGGGTTCCCCGAGGATAGACAACTCACATGCTTCTCCAATGCCGTATTCATTCACGAAGATAGCAATATTTTAACTGTAGAAGTCATCAAGAATTTGGAGGCTGCTGTGGCACGGGGGGATGGGGTGGAAGTGGTCTCTAGAGTCAAGGAGATCATACAGAAGGCATCCAGAACCCCAGTGAAAATCGCTGTGACTGGGGACTCTGGAAATGGCATGTCATCCTTCATCAATGCTCTTAGAAACATTGGGCATGAGGAGGAGGACTCAGCTCCCACTGGGGTGGTGAGGACCACCGAGAAACCGGCCTGTTACTCCTCCAACTTCCCCAGCGTGGAGCTGTGGGACCTGCCTGGCACAGGGACCACAGCCCAGAGCATGGAGGACTACATAGATGAGATGCAGTTCGACACATACGACCTGGTCGTCATCATCGCTTCTGAGCAGTTCAGCTCGAACCATGTGAAGCTGGCCAAAGCTATGCAGAGCATGAGGAAGAGGTTCTATGTCGTGTGGACCAAGCTGGACAGGGACCTCAGCACAAGTGCCCTCGCTGAACCCCAGCTACTGCAGAGTATCCAAAGGAATATCCAGGAGAACCTCCAGAAGGAGGAGGTGAGGGAGCCCCCCACGTTCCTGGTATCCAACTTTACCCCCTTTTCCCACGACTTCCCAAAGCTTAGGGAGATGCTACAAAAGGACCTCTCCGATGGCAGGAGGGAAGGTCTCCTAGAAATTCTTTTCAAAATCTGTGAGGATACTATCAAGGAGAGAGTGGGATCCATTGAAAGGAGCATAGACACAGGGACTCTAGACAAAGATTTTAGAATCCTGAATCCAGATAACCTGGTAGAGATTCAGAAAGCCTTCCAAAAAGCCTTTGGCGTGGATGACGAGTCTCTCCACCAGGTGGCTCTGAGTATGGGAAAGAATGACATAAAGTTCCAGGGTGAACAAGATGGCTGGGCATCCTCCTGGTTGTACCAAACTGGATCCCAACTTTTCCTTACAAGTCTTGACCACGTGCAGTGCTGCTTTACGTCTCATTCGTACAGATGCAAGCAACAGAAGCGTGTACTGGATGAAGTTGCTGAGAGTACCAAGGGCATCCTGCGCAATATCCTGAAGGAGTCCATTAACCTTCCTTTGGAAGATCTGGACAGCTGAGGTCCTCTCCCCAGATCTGTCTACCCTATGGGTACCTCCAGTTGAGCTGACATTCCCTACGGGTTCCAAGTTTCCTTGAGGTTAATAGGTCAACTTTCTTTTCTTTTTCTTCTTTTTTTGGTTTTGGTTTTTCAAGACAAGATTTCTCTGTGTAGCCTTGAATGTCCTAGACTCACTTTATAGACCAGGCTGGCCCCGAATTCACATCGATTCCCCTGCCTCTGCCTCCTGAGTGCTGGGATTAAAGGCGTGTGCCACCACAGCTGGCTTTTGTTTTCTTGTCTTTTCTTTTCTTTCCTTTTTTTCTTTTTTCTTTCTTTCTTTTTTTTTTTTTTTTGTTTTTTGTTTTGTTGTTTTTTGTTTTGTTTTGTTTGGTTGGTTTGGTTTGGTTTGGTTTTTTCCAAGATAGGGTTTCTCTGTGTAGCCTTGGCTGTCCTAAACTTGCTTTGTAGACCAGGCTGGCCTCAAATGCACAGCGATCTGCCTGCCTCTCTCTGCCTTCCAAGTGCTGGGATTAAAGGCGCGCACTACCACGCATAGCATTAGGCCAACTTTCTTTCTTTCTTTTGGTTTTTCAAGACAGGGTTTCTCTATGTTATCTTGGCCGTCCTGGACTCACTTTGTAGACCAGGCTGGCCTAAAACTCATAGCGATCTGCCTGCCTCTGCCTCCAGAGTGCTGGGATTAAAGGTGTGCGCCACCGTGCCTGGCTTAGGCCAACTTTCTTAATGGGTATCGCCTTTATGAAACTCATGCTATTGTCTGAAAAGCATGGCTAGGTGGGGCCTGTTCTCTGACCTTATCTCTGATGTGTAAAGAGGGGAGAATTAACTCAGGCATCACTAAGTGCTGAACGGAAGGATTCTGAGTACTCGACGCTATCCTCTTTGGCATCGGTGGCATCAATGGTGGCATGTCCTGTCATAGCTCCTCCCACTTGGTGCTCCCACAGTCTCATATATGGATCTGAACTTCTTCAGTCAGCCCTAACTCTGTAGGCCACATCACTGTCCAGACACCCAGTGACCCTTCTCTCTTTCACACAGAGATGCCCCATTTTGTTCAGTTTGTGCGTTTTTGTGTTTAAGACAGACGCTGCTCTGTGTTCTGTTCTGTCTCTTTGTTTTGGTCCCACTCTTTTTTTTTTTTTTTGGTTTTTTGAGACAGGGTTTCTCTCTGTAGCCTTGGCCATCCTGGACTCACTTTGTAGACCACGCTGGCCTCGAACTCACAGCGATCCACCTGCCTCTGCCTCCCGAGTGCTAGGATTAAAGGCGTGCGCCACCACACCCGGCTTCGGTCCCACTCTTGATAGATGTCAGAGTGCTGCCAGCCCAACCTCTTTAACTGTCTCAGACATATGCTCTCCTTTTTCTTCCTTTTTTTTTTTTCTTTTTCTTTTTCTCTTTTTTTTTCTTTTTCTTCCTTTTACCTCCTTCACAGAACATGAAATATTTTCCCACTTCCAGCCATTACCAGTGCCATACCCCAGCATGCCTGCCCCCACTCTGCCTAGCAACCTGTGATGTCATCACCTCCCCGCTGGAACAGTCTGTACCAATCTTTTGAGTTAAACCTTGCACTGTGGGACGCCCCAGCAGGTCACTGATTTCACCTACCCTCAGGCTCCTCTAGGATGCCTTCTGGAGAATTTCAAATCCCTACACCCAGGTTAAGGGCTGCTAAACTCACACGCCTCGGCAACCAAACTTGGGCAGATCCAAAACGAGACCTTTTAAAGTACTGCCTGCCATCAGGTAAAATGGAAGGAGGCTCCTTATTTCCTTTCTTTCTTTCTTTCTTTCTTTTTTTCTTTTCTTTCTTTCTTTCTTTTTTTTTTTTAAGTTTTTTGCTTTGTTTTTTTCTTTGAGACATAGCTTCTCTGTAGCCTTGGCTGTCCTGGACTCACTTTGTAGACTAGGCTGGCCTCAAACTCACAGCGATCTGCCTGCCTCTGCCTCCTGGGTGCTGGGATTTAAAGGCGTGCGCCACCTTATTTTCAAGCCATTTCTTTTCTTTGCTCTCCCAAAGGTCTCAAATAACACCTAAGGTAAAACGGGAGGACGTTCCTGACATTCAAGCTTTTCTCTTTACTGCAAAACTTCTGTCTTTGCTCACTTTCCCAAAAGTTTCAAGTGTACACTGAAAGGAAAATTTCTCCCTAACTTACTAGCTTTGTCTTCTGCTCATATATACCTTCCAGTATCCTGTCAGATTTCCTACATTCAAGACAGCACCAAAGCAGCTAGCCACAGGGGCTCCAGTCCAGTCTTGTAGATGATGTGGGCTGGACCTGCACTGTCCCTCCTGTTCTCAGACCCTGGACAACCAACCGCCTGCTCTTCTTAGATTTGGCCAACATTTCAGCCTTTTTGCGCCCCATTGCCACCCCACTGTCAGCAGAGAGCAGCCAAAGGTGACTGATTTCTTCACCCCTTATCCCCTTATCCCCTTATTATCAACAGAAGGTTGGAATGGTGTGCTTCAGACCCGGGACAAACAGCTCCAGGTTCTCCTAGCACTCCTCGGTCCCTGTCTGCTGCGGGACATGGCTGGCATACCCTGAACTTTCCAGGGCAGAGCTTTTCTGTCCCCTTTACCATACAATCTGGACATTTTGTTGCTCTTGCTTTCTCTCTCCCCCTCCCCCCCCATACATGGCAACCAAGAGCGGTTTCCAATGAACCTACATTTATATACTTTAACTTACCTTACATGAAAAGCAGTCCAACGCCCTCATTTTTTTAATTATAGGAAAAGGGAAGAATGTTAGCATACCTGCCCCGAGCCTGCCTAGCAACCTGTGATGTCATCACTTGCCTGCCACTAGGTGTGCCCCTCCCTAGTATATAAAAAAAGCAAACCCATCTCATCTCTCTTCCTCTTTCTTGCTGTCTCTGTCTGTCTTTCTCTCTGGGGCACCCCTTCTTTTCCTGTTCTCCCCACGCTCCCACTTCTATAATAAACTTCTCTGTGTCATATTGTTGCCTGGCATCTTCCTTTTCATATTTTACAAGCACTGTTCCACAATTGTTCCCTGGTAGGGCAATAAAGAGAGAGTAGAGCTGGACTTCCTGCCAGCCAGGGGAGGAGGAGTGAAAGGAGGAAGGAGCTGGAGCCGGGGAAAGCTACAAAGTGCAAGCACTGCTGGGAGTAAGACAACATGACATAGAGGGTTAAGACTAGACTGATCAAAAGTGTGTTGTGAAGCTTATTATTATTATTATTATTATTATTATTATTATTATTATTATTTGGTTTTTTGAGACAGGGTTTCTCTGTGTAGCCTTGGCCATCCTGGACTCACTTTGTAGACCAGGCTGGCCTCGAACTCACAGCGATCCGCCTGCTTCTGCCTCCCAAGTGCTGGGATTAAAGGCGTGCGCCACCACGCCCGGCTCGTGAAGCTTATTTTTCAACAAATATAAAAGAGTCTCAGTTATTTGTGTGGTAGCTGGGTTAAGAAATAAGCTAAGAGAAATGAACACAGTTTTATAAAAAAAAAAAAAAAATGACACCAACAGCATACGCTCCGCTCCCATATGTTGACTGTAAGAAAGCTCGCTTGCTCTTTTAAAGTCATGTGGGTGTTACTGCTAAGGCTTCTGGGTTTGTCACAGAGAACTGAACCTCGCCCCAGCACTGAGGAAACTGACATGCCGCCTATGATTTCACTGTTAGCCTGGCTGGAGAAGCAGGGTGTAAATTCTCTCATGTCTTAGAACACAGATGTAGACTTTCTCCTTGCTGGTTGTATGTTACCCACATATATAGATACAGAATATATGTGCTCATATATATCCATCATACACATTTATATTATGTATTGTATATAACATACATGTAGTGTTAATCTCTATGATAGAATAATCGCAGAGTATATTATATAAATATATGTATTGTTTGTGTAATTTTTGATAATTTCATACATAAGCATTGTATTTACATCATCCCCACTTCTTCCTTCCCCAACAAACTCCTCCTGTGTTCCCCCAAATATTTTTTTTTTTTTTTTTTTTTGAGACAGGGTTTCTCTGTGTAGTACTGGCTGTCCTGGACTCTCTTTGTGGACCAGGCTGGCCTCGAACTCATAGCAATCCACCTGTCTCTGCCCCCATCCCCCCGAGTGTTAGGATTAAAGGCGTGTGCCACCACCGCCCGGTCTCCAAATGTTTTTAATAATGGCCTTTAAAAAAGATACGGCAGTGGCTGAGCCTCTTCTGGTAAAGGTGTTCGAGTGTAATGCAGACAGCTCTCTTTGTGGCAAAGCCTGAGACGTTGGGTCCACACATAGGAAGGACCTGTGGGGATATTTGTGTAGAATCTCTTCGCCTTTCTTCGGGGGCCTGGGGGTGGGGGTGGGGCGACGCTTGGTTAGCTTTGGTCGTGCGTTTGCACTTTTGGCTTTGCTATCGGATATTTTTACTTCACTAGTAAAGTAAAATACTTGCAATATGGCATGATGTTCCCACTGTGATGGGGAGAGTTGGCTAGCAAAGACAAAACAAGATAAAACAAATCAACAACAAATGTCTGGATAAGAAATACAGAAATATAATTCCTGATTGTTTCATGGCTCTTCTTGTTGTAGGCAGTTTATTATATATATATGTAATAATGTACATGTCTATGTAAAAAATTTAAAAATATTTATTAAAAAATAAAACTGAAAAAATAGAAATATTGACAGTGTCTATGCTAGATTTCTTTAAAAATTTTAATGATACAAACACATACACATTTATATATATATATATATCACAGCATGTGTGTGCGAGTGTTCTTAGCAACTAGAAAGATTTGCCAGAGTTCAGTCCCCTGGACCCCATGTGGTAGGAGAGAACCAACCCCTTGAAAGTTGTCCTCTGACCTTCCCTCACATGCCACCAGCAGATGCCCCTCGATAAATAATAAATGTAACGAAACAGAGCACTTCCCAGTGCTGCTGTCTCTCGTTCCCCAGGCTGGATTTCTACAGGAGGAAACAATGCCTCAAATGCATGCGTATTTTCCTGATGTCCAGTCTGAAATTATCTTAGGATTACAAAAAGCTTTCAATATTTGACTGGCTCCCTTTACCTGTTTTCCATAGATGACCAGTGTACAACTACCACAGGCAGGGAATTAATGTTTATAAACACTGTAAACTGACCTGTATGCCTTATCCAAGTTTCATCAGCTCGCCCACTGCCCTCTTTTGCAAGCCTCTTGGTGTGTGGTGAGCTAGCATCACACCTCATGTTGCCTCCTTGGTCTCCTGTAACTCTGAACCTTATTTGGTCTTCCAGGACCCTTACACTTCCCAAGGGTATGCGCAATGTGTTTTGCAGAACATTGCTTAATTTTCTTAAAAAATTTATTTTTATTTTACATGCCTTGATGCTTTGCCTGCATGTATGTCTGTGGGTGTCGATCTTGGAGTTACAGATAGTTGTGAGCGGCCATGTGGGTGCCAGGAATTGAATGTGGGTCCTCTGGAAGAACAGTCAGTGCTCTTAACAGATGAGCCATCTATCTAGCCCCAAATGTCGCTTAATTTGAGTCGGCCTGTTTCCTCGCTGTTTGGAATCCAGGCTGTGCATGCTGGACAGGCGTACTGAGGCACACGTTGAGGGGGGAGTGGTGGGGGAAGAGACAGATTGTGGTGTCGATGTCTAGAGTGTTATTAGCGCTTGATTGAGGAGGTGTCTGCTTTTCTTGTGTTTTCCCCCCATTTCTAACTTTTGTATATTGTGAGGAGACACTTTGCCCTACTTCCATCCTGGCTTATACATTTATAGGTGGTGTTTGACTTTGATGCCATCTTTACTTCTGCAGTGACTATGGGACTCTGTTAGGAGACTCTCTTCCATCCCACCCCCACTTTATTGACTGAGCACCACAGACTGACCATCTGTTTTATCCTATGGGAGGTAACACGCCTTAGGATTTGGGGCAGGCCTTATTAAATTGTCCAGAAAGGCGGAGCAGATTTTCACTTCCCCAGGGTGCTGCAAGACCCCACCACCGTTTGTGCCGTCACCCGTTGCCTCTACATAGCAAGCGCGAGCAGTGGAGAAGAGCCAGCAGCTGCTGCTCTTGCCAGCTTGTTGCCAGCAGACAGCCCCTCTCCATGTCTCGACTACAACATTGCAGTTTTTCTCTTGCCATCTGTGTGTTTGTGGTAAATGTCACAAAATGAAACAACACTGGTGTGGGGACATGTCATGAGTTGGTTCTCTCCTATTACTAATTCACACACATACACACACACACACACACACACACACACACACACACACACACACACGTGCACCTGAGGACAACCCCAGGTGTCATTCATTCCTCAGGAGCTTTCTACCTTGTTTTTGGAGACAGTCCTCTCCGTGGATATGTAATTTGACAATTCAGCCAGGCTGCCTGGCCAGCGAGCCCTAGGGATCTGTCTGTCTCCCAGTAATCCCAGTTCTGGGATTACAAGTGCCTGTTTTGTTTTTTTAATTTTGTTTTTTAATGTGGGTTCTGAGATTGAACTCAGATCCTATTGGCAAAACAAATGCTTTATCAACAGAACTATCCCAACAGCCCCTGAATTTAGATACACATAAAATTTATAAGTTTATGCAGTTACAGCTACTGATGTGGTCTTTATTTTTGCTTTTTCTTTTCCTTCCTTCCTTCTTTCTTTCTCTTTTTTTTTTTACAAGTTTATTTTACTCTTTTGTAATACATTCTACCAGACTTTCTTACATCAAAATGCTTCCTTATTTTGATGTGTTTATTCCAAGTTCAGGAATATATAAAGATGGATTTTAAATCAGTAGAGAAATGCATACAACTTCTAACAAATTTACTAATTACCTACTCGTAGGGCAAAGTAGATGTTTACCTCAGGGTATTCATAAAAATAGACATCACAGCCAGGCATGGTGGCACATGCCTTTAATCTCAGCACCTGGGAGGCAGAGACTGGAGGATCACTGTGAGTTCCAGGCCAGCTTGGTCTACAAAGTGGTCCAGGACAGCCAAGGCTACTTGAAACTCCCCCCTCCCCACAAAAGACATCACATGGATATATGTATATTAGGAAAGTATTTTTTAAGATTTACTTTATTTTTAATTATGTGCCTATGTGTATCTGTGCACATGTGTGCAGTGCTTGTAGAGGCCAGACGAGGGCGGCAGATCCCCTAGAGCTGGAGTTGCAGGTGTTTGCCAACCTCCCTGAAGTCAGTGCTGGGTAAACTCAGATCCTTTACAGGAGCAGAAAGTGCTCTGAACTGCTAAGCAACCTCTCCAGCCTCATTAGGTATAAAGAATTTTCTTTTTAAATCAATAAAATGTGAGCTCTGCAGTTCAGGCCCTCTGAATAAGTGCACAGCAAATTATCTATGCTCCCATGGTTTGACAGCCTTGGGCAAGCATGGGATGGATAATGTTAGGAAGCTCTTCATCACATTACTAGGCCTTAGAGCACAGACCGTGAAAAAATGGCAAAAACATTTCACTTTTCAATACTCTTGCAAGACTTTATCGATACCCAGACTCAAATACATAATAAAGCAAAACTTTTATTTGAATAAATTTAAATCAACAAGAATATAAAATACAACTCTGCATACATGTACACTTACTAACATAAATACTAATTTACATGACATGTAGGCATAATAGAATACAGTAAAAAAAAAGAGAGAACTGTGATGGGGCTTGGGAGAGAATACAAAACGAAGTCATCAGTGCCGGGCATCAAAAGTACCACAGATAAAACCCACAAGTTCTCCCGGTGATGTCACTATTGCTGGAAGAAGCAGGTCTCGGGCCTCACGGAATGTGGTACTCCCGGAAGCACTTGGCGCGGACACCTTTCTAGTACTTCTCACAGCGGGTGTTGGTCTGTGAGTGGCAGAGGGCATACCGGGTCCTCTTGTCCTGATGGACAATCCAGTGTCTAATCATATCGTAGTGGCTTTCAGTTTCCACCTGCCGGCTCCACCTCCCTTGTGAGGAAGAGTCTGCATTGCTCTCCAGATACACATGGGCGACATACTTGCGGAAGGCGAGGAGGTCCACCTGTGCACCCTGGCAGCACACCCTGTGCAGCTGCCAGGCATTGTTGAGGGCTGCGTTGATGATGTAGCCGATGAAGCTCAGGTACCACTTCACGCCCCGGATCTTCACCTTGTACTTGGCGATGTTCTGGTCCATCCTGTCAACCCCTCTGGCCTTTTCCTGACAGAGCTTCACCAGGGATGGCTGATGGATCTGTGCCCGAGCTCTGGCTCCTCCCAGGTGGCGGCTGGTCAGCTTCACTGGCTCTCTGCCCACCGCGTTGGAGCAGATGTTCACCATGTGGCTGTTGTGCCAGCGGCACGCGGTGATCTCCTCATTCTCATCCACCTTGCTGGGATCAAAAGACCCCCTTTTCGTTTTCCTTAGTTCTTTGGGATCCTTGGGACAGTGTTCGGTTCTGTACTCACAAATAGCTCCTGTGGCCTTTACCCCCTTTCCCTTCAATATGGACATCAGTCGGACACTTGTAAAGACCTTGTCAAAGAATATGTGGTATGGCAGGCAGCCCCGCTCCTGACGCGCATCTGCAAATCTCACCACCATACTGCCCCCTATAGCCAAGCCTCTGTCTGGCAGTGCCCTGCTGTCCCCGACCCGCGGGTTCAGTTATTCGTGGAGTGGCGAGGAGGGTCGCGACCTGTGAATAAAGAATAGGGCGAGAACAGAGACATGGGCCCAGGAAAACTTTGCTTATCGAGGGCCGTTTATTGTAAGGGGGTATCCAAATTTAAAGTAAGCTTCTGAAAGGGCGGGGGTAGGAAGGAATGCAGTGGAAAGTTACAAAATCTTCTGGGCCAGGCCCAAGGACAGCAGGTGTGGAGTGGGGCGATTATTCGGAAGTCGCGATACACCGAATGTTCTCTTTCTCAAGGTCAGACTGGATCTTTGTGGTTGCCAGGCAGAATAATTATCTCAAGTATGCAGACAGCTGTGGCTTTCAGCCAGCAGGGCCTCTCAGCCACTGGGGCAGGTCAGGCAAGGTCCTATGGCTCCTGACACCCTGCGAAGGGTCAAGCCACACCAGGTAGCCTCTGCTGGTTGTCCTGCACCAGATCTTATAGCCTACCTGGATGGGCTTCCCTGAGTGCAGGTGCCTGACTCCGCCGGCGGTGCCCAAAGTACTCACAGATGGATTCACCAAAGCTGTAGAACTCTTCCAGGGGGCGCATGCTTCAGGAAGTTATGGTTCGTGCGGATGAGGAGAGGCCTGACGTTGGCAAACCAATCCCTTTCACCGAGTTCCCTGTTATCTGCAAAATGCAGGTATGAGAAGATCAGCTCAAATCGGTCCCTTCTAACAGCATCAGCCACAAGGTGATGATGAGAATCAGGAGCTGTCTCCCAAAACATCCGTCTTCTCGGGTAGGAGACGAACCCACTTAAAATCAAGATGCCCAAAATGCACACTTCAGTTCCTGGGCTGTGAGCTCTAGGGTGATATTTTTCTGCCGAGCATAACGGTTGGTTTCATTAACAATGAAACTGACTGTCCTGTCATCAAAAAACAGTTCAAAGAGGCCCACGGGACTTAGTTGCTTGGCCTTGAGGCGCTCTATGTGAGGATCCGAGGCTGTCCAGCTGCCAAAGTCTGGCCAGATGTCTCTCTTGGTCCAAACAAGTTGAGTCTCCATTGCTGCCTTCTGCTTTTTCTTGGCTGGCTGCAGCTCTGCCTCCTCCCTCTCCCCCTCCTCCTCCTCTGGGTCCGAGTCCTTAGATACGACTGAAGCATGCAGCACGTGGCCAGGCACCTGGGCACCATTTTGGTCACTGTCTTCTTCCCCAGAGTCCTCATCAGTGAAGTCCCTGGAGGTGTTGTCCAGGGGTGCAATGAAAATCTCCTCCCGGCTGCTGCCAAACTCGTCGTCTTCCAGGGCGCTCAGGACCTCCAGCAGCTTAGGCGACCTCATCTTTGAGCGCGCCCCTCTCCTGGCAGGGGCAGCTCTGAAGGATAGAAGCGTCAGAGAGGGGCCACTCCATGGAAAAGTAACTCGGCTCGGAGAGCCTCATGGAGCTGGGCCCATCAAGCGTATGACAGGAATTGAGGGGGCCCTGGGGGGAACCACACTTGGCTCCTTCATCATGAAAGACGAGAGAATTAAGCCAAACATGCTTTTTCACCAAGCCCACACTGGGGCCAGTGCCCACTTCCTACCCTCACCTTCCCGGGACTGCCTCGTCTCTTCTCCACTCTCTCCTCTCTCCAGTTCCTTACTTCTTCCCCTTTCTGAACAAACTACTTAGTGAGGCTGACAGGACAAAGGGATTACAAAGCCACTGACTAGGGCCTTCAAGTGTGGGATAAATGCTCCCATGAGTTAGTGTACGAGTCTCTCACCGTGAGTCAGAAGCCATGATGATCTGGGAAGATGAGGAGGTTCTCATTTAGAGTCTAAGAGCCTGCGAGACAACGGAAGCCAGTATTTCAATAAAGCAATAGGCTCTTTACCCTTTAAAGGGACATTTCCTGCTTATGACTCACCAATGAGAAGGACACACAGGAAAGAGTGTCAGCTGACTCCCATCTCAGAGCACAAACGAACATACATTCTAGGTCAACGGGCCTCATTGCTACAACTGTGGATGTTCGATGCCAGAAAAGTCCTTGCTGGTGGTGGGTGGGGACAGAGTCAGCCCCATGCATCATCCCTGGTTTCTGCCCACTAGGTGGCTATAGAATATCTCATTCTCCTTAACTGCTCAAATAAAAAATTTCCAGGGGCGGGGAACAAAAAACAAAACAAAACAAAACACCTCACTAGGTAAAGGCTCATGCAAACCTGGCAACTTGAACTTGGTCCCTGGTATGCATGCGAAGGCAGAAGGAGAGAAATGACTCCACAAAGCTGTTCTGACTGTCGCTCACTTGCAGTGGCACTCACAGACCACTCCCTACTCCCAGTACAATAACCCACATAACAAAAAAATCTCCAGATATCCCAATGTGTTCCCTGGGATGGGGACACAAAATCACCTCTGATTTTTCTGTGAAGATGGAACTGTTCTGTCTCAGAACTACCTGATTTAGCAACCACAGGCCCCAAGTGGCAACTGGGCACTAGGAATGTGGCTGGAGAAGATGCAGTTTTAAATAGCTACACATGATTAATGTTCTAGGTAATGAAATTCTAAATATATTAAGGACTAGCTGTGGGGCCTCAGTGGTTAGAAACACTGGCTGCTCCTCCAAAGGACCTTGTTTGGCTCCCAGCACTCATGTCAGACAGCTCACAACTGCCTGTAGCTTCAGCTCCAGGGGATCTGACATCCCCTTGTGGCTTCTGTAGCACTTGCATACACACACACACACACACACACACACACACACACACAAACCTGTACATTGAAAAACTTTTAAGAACTAATCATGAAAAAGCCAGAATTTAAAACTTTTTAATTTTAAGTCTTTTATTTTCTGAGGCAAGGTCTCATGTAATCCAAGGTTGAGTTTGAACCCACTTTCTAGCTGAGAGGAGCCTTGAACTTCTGATCCGCCTTCCTCTGTCTTCCCGTGTAGGGATTGTAAGCATGTCCCACCATGTTGTTTTAAAATGTTTGAACTTTTCTTTTTCTTTTTTAAATAGAGTTTCTTCATGTAGCCCTGGCTGTCCTAGAATTCACTGTGTAAACCAGGCTGGCCTTGAACTCACAGAGATCTGCCTGGCTCTGTCTCCCAAGAGCTGGGATTAAAGGCATGCCCACTGCCCAACTTTAAAAAAAAAATTAAACTTCCTTTGTTTGTTTTTGGGTTTTTGAGACATCTCTACAAACATGGCTATCTTAGAATTCACAATGTAGACCAGGCTGGTTTGGAACTCACAGAGATCCACTTGTTTCTGCTTCCTGAGTGCTGGAATCAAAGGCCACTATACCTGGAAAAAATTTAAACTTTTAAAGAATGAATGAAATCCAATATAGGAAAGGTTGGTTTTTTTTTTTTTTGAAGAGTATAAAATTAAGAAAAATTAAACGTCCTTGGCCTTCCTACAAACAGGCAGCAGGCAGCCTTTAAGACAGCCCCCATGGTCCCCACCTTCCTGGTGTCTGTGCCCTGCTGCGATCCTCTCCCTGTGAGCAGGAGGTCCTCGTGATCTACTTCGGACAATCAGAATGGGGCCAGTATGGTGAGATGTCACCTCTAAGGAGAAGTGACAGAGAGACTGGCCTTCTATATTGCTTCTGTCTCTGTCTCCACTGCTTACTTTGAGAGAAACAGCTACCACGACTAAGCTGTCCTACTGAAGGCCTATGGGACAAGAACCTGAATCTTGTCCCAGCCAGTGACAATCGGACCCTCATTCTAACACTGAACAGGGACCCAAACTCCCAAGGACATATGAAGAAAATGACTGGCAAATTCTATTATGTTAACATTAGAATATAGTTCTCAGTGGCAGAGTGTTTGCTTCCCATGTATGAATGCCACGTTTATCCCTTGCATTGCAAAATAAATAATAATAATGCCAAATTTAAAAATAAATCAAAGCTGGGCATGGTGGCACATGCCTTTAATCCCAGCACTTGAGAGGCAGAGGCAGGCAGATCGCTGTGAGTTCAAGGCCAGCCTGGTCTACAGAGTGAGTCCAGGACAGCCAAGTGCAATGCCACTAGAGTGCACTGGCTTTCCCTGCAAGCTGAACATCACACACCCGACCCAGCGGAAAGCCACTCCACGAATTTAAGGCAGGGGTTTCCACCCTTGCTTAGGAGCTAGGCAATTCTTTGTGTGTGTTTGGGGAGCGGGTCTTATGGATGTGTGAGAGCCAGGAAGTTGTCTAGTCGATCACAGGGTGCCCAGCATGCCCTGCACTTGCCACTAGATGGCACTAGCACCCTGACAACAGTTGTGCAGATCCACCGGTCTCTCCCTCATCAGGCCTTGAGAGAGGGAGAAGCGCCCTGTGCTCAGAAATGCTTACGGCAGTGGCAGGAAGCCAGATGTAGTCCAAAGGGCTCACAGAAGGGATCCAATGGATACAATAGACACACAAGTCATTTGTGATTCTGAAAACACACCATGGCTGGATGTGATGTGATCCTAGTACTTGGGGGGCTGAGATAGAAAGATCATCATGAGTTCAAGGCTAGCTTGGGCTACACAGACACACAAAGAAACAAAAGCAAACAAGCAAACAATCTGCTGCCTTTTACAAGGAGCAAAACGTTAAACAAAAGCATACTCATGTTCTCTGGACATGTACACAGATGCACAGCGAAACTCTCACGAAAATGATTAGATAGAACTTCAGAACTGGGCCTCGAAGAGATAAAGGTGCCAGAACAGTGAAGGCTACACAGAGAAACCCTGTCTCAAAAAACAAAACAAAACAACCTCCTCCCCAAAAAGAGATAAAGGTGCAATCATGGCAGGCCCCAGGACACTAGACTTTGGATCAGGTTCTTCTGAAATGATGGTTTCTTATGGGGTAAGGAGGGGACACACCCATTGTACACGTGTGGAGGCCAGGCCAACTTTTGGAACTCAGTTCTGTCCTGGGAATCAGGCTTGCTGGCAAGTGCTGTAACTCACTGAGTCACCTCAACGGCACAGAAGTTCTAGTTTCTTCTGTTTCACGACCCTTTCAACTGCACCTGCTTTGTAGCCAATCATGCACATTTTACACAAACACACAGCACAGGGGCAGCTAGGAAGAGACACCGTGTGGCCACACGGAGTCACTGCTGGGCAGCGGGAAGACAGCTGCCCCCACACAGCAGCGGGAAGGGCGCAGCACCTGCTGAGACAGTCTATATCCTCTGGCGAGAAATCTTGATGTGCGGAGGAAAGAGTGTGTCGGAGTTACTCAAAGCTCTACCTGGTGGCATTCTGACGTCACTCGGGCCTCCATCACTGCCTCTGCTTCACTTGATGTCACACTTAAACTTCCTCATGGCTTGTGAAAAAGCCATCATGTGACCAAAGCCTCATACAAGCTCCTACTGCCCTCAGCTAATTTGGATATGTCTGTGGGGCTCTGGCCTCTTTTTTTTTTTTTTTTTTCTGAGACAGGGTTTCTCTGTGTAGCCTTGGCTGTCCTGGACTTGCTTTGTAGACCAGGATGGCCTCGAGCTCACAGAGATCTACCTGCTTCTGCCTCCCGAGTGCTGGGATTACAGGTGTGCACCACTGCACCCAGCTTCTGGCCTCTTCTGTCTTCACTTTCCTAAGCAAGTGCTAGGCCTGTAAGAAAGACCTTGGTTTTCCAACTCTATCCCCTCCCCCCAACACACACACACACACACACACACACACACACAGGAGCCTAGTGAGAGAATATTTTATGAATACAAAGGCCTAATCATAAGCCATGATCAACAATGACAAACCAAAAACCCTTGACTACGGAAAAGCAAACTCAAACCAAACCTTGCCCTTAGGGGATGTAATTATTATTATTATTTTTAATAGGGGATGTAATTTAAGACCTGCTCTCTAACCCTAACCCCATGCTCCGTCCTCCCTTCACCAGACCCATCCCGACCCCGCCCACTTCAGGTAGTACTTAACTCTGACCCCGCCCACCTGTCACACCTTTAATCAAGTCAGAATGCTCCCGACCCTGCCCACAAACCAATTCCTCCCAGACAGACTCCGCCCCTAACCATCCTTCCCCACCCCCATCTCAGACCGCCCCGCTCAAACCACGCCCCACCCCTGCCGGGTCGCCGGGACTCAGCCGGCCCTCCCATTGACCTCGCCCACAGGTCATTGACCTCAACCTGGCTCCTCCCCTGCCTAGTCGGCCCCCCCCCCCTCGTAGGCCTGTGGCCTCAACGTCCCCGGAAGGTACTTGGAGCTCAGCGTTGGGGGTGTGGGGGCACTGTCCTGGCCCGGGTCCAGTCAACCCACAGTCCACGCACAAGCAAAGGCGACGAATGACATGGGCGCTGCTGCTGCCGGAAAGCCAGAAGCTTGCATGGAGCGCCATCAGGGCTACGCCTACCTGGGCGGCTCAAGTGGCAGGCGCGACTACAGCATCAAAGTCTGGGTCCGCCTCTCTACGCCACGCCCCCAGATGGGCCACGCCCCCAGGACAGCCACGTCCCCACCCTTTCTATCCTGGATCATAAAGAGCACAGGCCTCCCAAGTACCTAGAGAGGACCGGAAGTGCCTGGACCACCGGGGCTACCTGTGGTGCTGGCCCAGAAGCTTCCTACCCCACTTCAGAGTCCAAGAACCTGTAGTTCAGGGAATGGTACGTAGATATAGACTCTTACTGCCTGCAACGTCGCTCGGAAAAATGACAGAACTGCGGATGTCGGACCTCGCTCACACTTCGGACCTGGAAGTGCCAGCAATCTGAGCCTTGAAAAGCTTGTGAAGAAAAAGAAAATAGAGCGCTATTGCCAGCTCTCTCAATCCCCATACTCAGCACGTTCATGCGTGGGTAATAATTCCCTGTGAGGAGCTGTTGTCTGCATTATAGGTCGAGTTGTCAGATAAAGCACAGTGAGACTTGGTTCTTAGACAGCTGTGAGGACCCTGTTGGCTTGTTTAAAATACAATGGTAATTATAGGATGCCGAGCACCCTAGGATTCTGAGGGTTACAGTTACAGCAATTAAAATGATGTCCCTGACCCTTGCAAATCAAAAGTCCAACCTCAGCCGCTGCTTTGTGAAGGAGTTTACGCCATGGAATCCTGCCTCCCACCCATGAGGCATATACCAGAGAACTTCATGACTTTGTCTAAAGGTTTGGTTTAGACTCTAAACCAAAATCGAAAAGGAGGGTCAGCCTATGTTAATATTGAAAAAGATGGCCAATGGCAAAGGCTTAGTGTTTGCATAAGGAGTTTAGGGGGCAAAAGCATGAGTTCCATGGTCCCAGCAGCTTAGACTTGGCCACTCACCTCCCATATACCAGCCAAAGACATGAGTACTGCTGTGATGCTGAGAGGCAGAGGGCGGAGACTTCCCCAATAGAGTTACATTGAGCAGAGGAACAGGTAGACACAGGGCCCAGTGGCCCCAAGTCCATTTTGGGGGGATGTACTAAATGAACTTGTAGGTTCTTGTTTTTAATTTTTCAAAGTTTTGTGAAGGATTTGACGACAAAGCACAGGTAACAAAAGCAAAATAGAAAAGTAGGATTGCTGAGGAGATCACTCAGAAGTGGAAGATTTACCTAGCTCCCTGGGCTCAAGTCACCAATACCACAGGGAAAGGGAGAGAGGGAGAGAGAGAGAGAGAGAGAGAGAGAGAGAGAGAGAGAGAGAGAGAGAGAGAGAGAGAGAGACAGAGACAGAGAGACAGAGAGAGACAGAGAGACAGAGACAGAGAGACAGAGAGAGACAGACAGAGAGACAGAGAGAGAGAGAGAGACAGAAAGACAGAGAGAGACAGAGAAAGACAGAGAAGAAGAAGGAGGAGAGAATATATGTATGTAGACATATATGGATATATACAGGACATGAAAGCAAAAATAAAACTAGGGTGACAACGGGGACTAATGGGAGGGGGAGAGGTGAGAAAAGGCATAATGAGGCTGGAAAGAAATATGTTCAACATATAGCATATACTTGTATGAAAATCTAAAAAATAAAAACTCAAAAGGTAACAAATATCGGTAAAGATATATATATATATATATATATATATATATATATATATATATATATATATATATATATATAGACACACACACACACACACACACACACACACACACACACACATCTCCCTCCCAGTGGTTGGTGATATAAAGAAGGGGAACCTAACAGTGGTTGATAACACATGAATTAATAGTCATTGTGGAAATGGTACGGAGGTACCTTAAATGATTGAAAATATGACTAACATATAATCCAGCAACTGGGCACATACCCTAAGGATATGAAATCAATATACAGAACATCTCACTACCATGCTTATTGCAGCATTATTCTCAAAGCCAAGAAATAAAACAGTCGGCACCCATCAAAAAACAAATAGAAAAAAAGGTGGTACACGGGCTAGGAGCCGGCTCTGTTTTGGTTTTGGTTTTGGTTTTTCGAGAAAGGGTTTCTCTGTGTAGCCTTGGCTATCTTGGACTTGCTCTGTCGACCAGGCTGGCCTTGAATTCACAGAGATCCACCCGCCTCTGCCTCCTGAGTGCTGGGATTAAAACTGTGCACCACCACACCTGCCTAGATGATGCAGCCTTAAGGGTGCTTGTTCTGCAGTTATGTGGAGTGGAGTCGTCCCTGCAATGGTTGTAACCTCAGTTCCCAGGGGAGTAGAAGACTGGAGGTATGCTGGGCCTTGCCAGCTTTCAGCCTAGCCAAGATGTGAGCCCAGTTCAGGCCCTGCCTCATAGGAACAGGCAGAGTGATAGCAGAGGACTTTGATGCTCTCTCCCAGCCTCCACATGCAGGAGCATCTGCACACGCAAGCATATACACACTTATGCACCCCCTTTAAAAGAAGAGAAAAATGTGGCAGTCATACACAATTGGGTGCAAATCAGCCTCCCAGTGAATGAAATTGCCAATTGCGTCCAAGGTGGATGGACCCGGAGGACATTATACTAAGAGAAGTGAACCAGGCACAGAAAGACAGATACTTGATGATGCCATTGACACGAAGAATCTTTAAAAGGCTGGAGTCAAATGGCAGTTGCCACGGATCAGGCAGTGTGAGGCCTGAGGGGCCGAGGAGGGATTGGTCGAGGGGTAGATAGAAGGCTTCAGACAGGATAAAGACATTTTGACCTATTGAACAGCACAGTGGCTGCAGTAAACGATGTGAGTGGTGCACTTAAAATTTGCTAGGAGAGGGCTGGAGAGATGGCTCAGAGGTTAAGAACACTGACTGCTCTTCCAAAGGTCCTGAGTTCAATTCCCAGCAACCACATGGTGGCTCACAACCATCTTTAATGTGATCTGATGCCCTCTTCTAAACTGCAAGTGTACATACAGGCAGAGCGCTGTATTCTTAATAATAAATAATAAATCTTTAAAAATAATTGGGGTTGGAGAGATGGCTAAGTGGTTAAGAGCACTGCCTGCTCTTCCAGAGGTCCTGAGTTCAATTCCCAGCAACCACATAGTGGCTCACAACCATCTTTAATGTGGTCTGATGCCCTCTTCTGCAGATAAAGCACTCATATATAATAAATAAATAAATCTTAAGAAAAAATATTTACTAGGAGAAGCCAGTTGTTGGTGGTGCATGCCTTTAATCCCAGCACTGGAGAGTCTGAGGCAGATGGATTGCTGTGAGTTTGAGGCCAGCCTGGTCTACAGAGTGAGTTCTAGGACAGCTAAGGCTACACTGAGAAACTCTGTCTCGAAAAAAAAAATTGCTAGGAGAGTGTCTTAGTCTGTTTTGTTTCTGTCCACAATACCAAATATCGGGTACATGATGAAATTAGGTCCATTAGGGTCACAATTCTAGCTCTAGGCCTGAGGTGTCTCATCTGGTGATGGCAGAACGATAGCTTTCTGTGGTAAGAGCCAGGGAACCCACAAGAGACCTAGCCAGACTGGCTCTGATGTCAGACACTTTCATGATGATCCATTTACTTATTAATCAGCTAATTGTATGAATGGATAGTAGTTAGGGCCAAACCCTAATCACCTCTTAAAAGCTCACTTTGCCCCCTTTAATATGCAGTAATGATGGTAAGATTTCAGAGTTTCTAGGGTGACTCATTCAAACCCAAGGGGAAGACAGACTTAAATGTTCTTGACACAAAAACCTGATTCATGGATAAGTGGGTATGGTGATTGATTTAATGATGAGACCAAGTCAGTCTTACCCAGCCTATCAACATGGCCCAACACAAAATGAACTGCTTAAAACATTGTGAGGTAAGCTTTTTTTTTCTTTCTTTCTTTTAAAAAGAATTTAGCTGGGTGGTGGTGGCGCACGCCTTTAATCCCAGCACTCAGGAGGCAGAGGCAGGCAGATTGCTGTGAGTTTGAGGCCAGCCTGGTTACAAAGTGAGTCCAGGACAGCCAGGGCTATGCAGAGAAACCCTGTCTCAAAAAACCAAAACCAACCAACCAACAACAACAACAACAAAACAAAAAACACCCTTGTTTTTATGTTTTACTTATGTGCATGTGTCTGTTCATAGATGGGTGCAGGCAGAGGCCAGGAGAGCGTGTTGGATGCCCTGGAGCTGGAGTTACAGGCAGTGTTGAGCCTCCTGATTTGGGTTCTGGGGACTGAACTCCAGGCCTCTGCAGAGGCAACAAGTGTTCTTAACTGCTAAACTACTTCTTCGGCTCTTTTGAGTTTTTAAAAACAGGTTTTCATATGTATTCCAGGATGGCTCAGAACTAGCAATCCCCCTGCCTCCACCTCCCAAGAGCTATGGTTTAAAAAAAATTTTTTTAAGTGTGTGTTTGTGTGTGTGTGTGTGTGTGTGTGTGTGTGTGAGAGAGAGAGGGGGGGGGGCAGACTTTAAGTCTGAACTATTTTGAGGAGCTGAAGAGATTGCTCAGTAGGTAAGAGCATACACTAGTTTCAGGTCCTGGGTCCAGAGGTCCTGGGTTTAGGTCCCAGAACCCACATCTGGCTGCTCACAATTGTTTTTAACTCTAGCTCCAGGCAATCTGATGCCCTCTTCTGGCCTCTGTGGGCACTTCAGTCTCGTCTTATTTCTATTGATGGTGATAAAACATCATGGCCAAAAAAGTAACTTGGGGAGGAAAAAGTTTATTTCATCTTACAGCTTGCAGTCTTTCATCCGAGGAAGTCAGGGCAGGAACTCAAGACAGGAACTGGGAGGCAGGAACTGAAGCAGAGGCCATGGGGGTGCTGCTCATGGCCTTGCTCCTCAGGGCTTGCTCAGCCTGCTTTCTTACAGCACTCAAGACCACCAACCCACAGTGGGCTAGACCCTCCACATCTACCATCAATCAAGAAAGTGTTCCACAGGCTTGCCCATAGACCAATTCCTGACATTTTCTCAACTGAAGTCCTCTTTCAAAATTACTGTAGAGGCTGTAGAGATGGCTCAGCAGGTAAAAGTGTGTGTTGCTCTTGCAGAGAACCCAGGCTCTAGTCCTACCAGGCAGCTCACAACCATTTGGAAGCTTACTGTCAGATGCTGTCCTCTTCTGACCTCTGCAGGCACCAGGCACAGATGGAGTGCATGAAACAGCAGGCAAAACCTCTGTACATACAAAATAAATAAATCAAAAGCTTTTATCAAGTTGATAAAACCAGCCAGCACAACTCATGTGTACAAGCCCCCTCCACATAAATAAAACATTTTGAAAGCAAATCACATATGTGCATATATCCATATGTATGATGTGTGCATTCAAATGAATAAATGTGAGCTATAGAAGATTTATCAAAACTTGTATTGCACCCCATGAAACTTAATTAAGAACAAACAAGAATACAAGTCAATAAGTTTATGTCTGGCTGCCAAACCACACCCACACTGCAGAGCTGCGCTTTCCCAAGACTGTCATGATTAGTTGCTATTTAGAAAGTACATTCCTCTCATTGTAAGTTCCCAGTGGACTGTTGACTACCTTCATTATTGTAGGACGTAAACACCAATTTAAAAGTTCCACATAAAAGCCCCAGGGAGGATCCCCAGAGGTGTAGGTTAATGAAGTCTTGTTGTATGGCTCCCTCTGGCCCTGCCAACACTCCCCATTCCCAGAAAGCCAAGCTGAGCTCCACAGCCCCACACATTTGCAAGGGCCAGCACCTGGCAAGAGGCCAGGATGGGGCTTGTGGGAAGCGAGGCATTTTTAAAACTAAATAAATGCATCCTGTTGACATGGAAACTAGACCCCCCCCCAATCCCTCATCCATCCCAGTGCCCGAGAGCAATCTTTCCTAAGGTGGCTGCACTTTATACTCAATACCTGAGTTGGGTATTGAGGTAAAGCTTTCAATAGAGCAGGAAGATCCCCTGAAGGAGCCCAGAAAGTAATGAGTCCCTTGCTGCCAGATCAACAGTCATTCTCTCTTCTCAGAGGTCAGAGGTTAATTACCCTCAGAGGCAAGGACTGGCTCAGGCGTTCCCATTAGGATGGGTCACAGGTGGTAGCATTTCTATAGTGGACACACACTCAATTATCAGGCTTGCCATAGCAATAGCAGTACTTCAAGCATGCCTTCTGTCTACTCCTACCCTCGGTCTCCTTGCTAATTTCAGGTAACCGGAATAGTCTTCAAGTTGGCGCAAACTGGAATATTATTCTCAGCCAGATCTCTGACGGCTATGGTGGCACAACATTCCTTAAGAGAGGTTGTAGTCTGCAGCCTTCACACAGACAGCCTTGCCTTGCATGAGGAAAATTGTGCGTTCCAAAAGCAGACCATAACCACAGGCCAGGTGTAATCACCACTGCCGTGTGCAGCAGGATTGAGGTGGGCTCTTTTGCTTCCCTTTGAACTGAGCTGTCGAGCCGGGTGGTGGTGGTGATGTTCACCTTTAACCCCAGCACTGAGGAGGCAGAGGCAGGCGGATCATTGTGGACTCGAGGCCAGCCTGGTCTACAAAGTTGGTCCAGGACAGCCAAGGCTACAGAGAGAAATCCTGTCTCAAAAAACCAAATAATAATAATAATAATAATAATAATAATAATAATAATAATAATAATAAATTAAAATAAATAAATAAAAATAAACTGAGCTGCCATGCTGTGTCGGAGCCAAAGCTCTGGGGGCTAAGGCTAGGAAGGGAGCTGGTTCCTCCTTTCTTATCAACTATGTAAAGAATGAGCTCTGGTAAAAGCAGAGACAAGGTAGGACTTTTTAATTTATTTTATTTTTTTATTTTTTTAAACCAGGCATTGCCCCTCCAGTGGGGGCAGAAGGAGTGGAAAGATTTTTGTCGGCGTTAGTTGCAAGACTAATTTAAAGAGAGTTAGTTCTTGGACAAGACTGGGTTTAGGCATGAAAGTGATCATGGCAGCCTGGAGAGATGGCTTCGAGGTTAATAGTGCTGCTCTTCAGGATGTCCTGAATTCAGTTCCCAGCAACCACATGGTGGCTCACAACCATCGATAATGTGGATCTAATGCCCTCTCCTGTCATGCAGGCAGAGCACTGTATACAAAATAAATAAATAAAATACCTGTGGCTTTGTTGTGTAGCAATTTCCTCAAAACTGAAGCATTCCACCTCAGAAAGGAGCTCCTCAAGTCTAGGGGAGTTCTAAAGAGAGACCCGCTGATCCTTGAGAAGTGAATAACCACAAGTCTCAGGAAGTCCCTGAAGGTTATGACACGCATGTCTCCCTTTCCTCAGGACGATTGCTGTAGAGTGAAGACTCTCCCACCTGTTGAGCTGCCTTCGTGTCCTAAAGAGAGCACCAGAGTCCGTGAGTAGTCACCTATGCTGAGTAGTCGGGTCTTTCAGTGATGACGCAACTGTCTTCCAGTTGTCTGAACTCTTGTAACTAACCCCTCACCCATACCCCTGTTAATAACCCCAATAAACTCTCTGCTTGGATGCTGGCAATATTGTTACTTTGATGTGTTGTTGGAGTGAGTAAATAAAGGTCCATTCACATCTCCCCAGGAATAGCTCACAGAGTAGTCTTGCTGGAGATTGTATCTGGTTCATACAGGTGACGTAACCAATGGGCATGAATTCTGTAGCTTAAAAGAAAGGGGATTAAAAACCTTTGACAATTTATCCATCAGAAGTCCAAGGGCAGGCTGGAGTCAGAGAGTGTCTGCAGGCTGCATTCTTTTTGGAGACCCTAGGACACAGCCTGCTTCCTTGCCTTGCATTCCCCTCCAACATTAGGCTTGTACTTGGCTCATTCTCCACCCGCAAAGCCAGCTGTATGGGGCTGAGTCACTGTTACACCACCATGCCAGCTGCCCTGAGGGAGGACCCTGTGATTACAACTGGTCCAACCCATGCCTCTGAACACCGTGTCTGTAAGGTCTGCTGATAAGCCATTTTCTCTTTCTTTCTTTCTTTTGGTTTTTTGAGACAGGGTTTCTCTGTGTAAAAGCCCTGGCTGTCCTGGACTCGCTTTGTAGACTAGGCTGGCCTCAAACTCAGAGATCTGCCTGCCTCTGCTGGGATTAAAGGCATGTGCCACCACGCCCAGCTGCCATCTTCTCATTCTTTGTGTCACCTTAATCCTGCTTAGCATGTTATGAAACACAGTCATAGGTTCTGGGGATTAGAGTGCAGACATGTTTGGAGAGCCATTATTCTATCATCACAGGTACCTGAGTGTGTCAGGGGCCTTGGTGGTGACCTGGGTTCAAGCCCAAGGCCTTGTACACACTAGACAAATATTCTGCCACTGAGCTAAACCCCAGCCCCAAAGGGCCTTTTTTATATAAAAAAAATTCACTCTCATTATCCTCATGACTGTCAATTATAGAATTCCAAGAAGACTGAACCACAGAAGGGGTGGGCAGGTCCATCTCCAGCTGCCCATACCACAGCTCAACCCTTCTCTCATGCTCCACTGAAGAGACAAAGAGAAAGAGAGCATCAGAAAGTATCAAGGAGAACTGGATGTGGCAACTGGCCCGGTCACCCCAGATCTCAGGAGGTGAAAACAGGAGGATTGCTATGGGTTCGAGGCACATGTGGCTCCACAGTGAGCTACCAGGTCATGTAGCACCCCCTAGCAAGACTTCATCCAAATGAATGTACACCAATAATTGTCTACCCAACCAGAAAAACCACCAGGAAAATTACAGGATCTCAACAATAGCTCTAAATGTAGTCCTAATTATCCAATTAAAAGATGCAGACTAGCTGGTGAGACTAAAAACAAGATCCAAGCACCCGCTGTCTCCACTAAACATAGCTCACTGACAGAAGGACATGGAGGCGGCATAGAATGGAAGTCAGTATAGCAAGCGAGAGTAGACATGTGGGCAACCTGTCCTAAAGGTAGAGAGCCCACTGCACACTATGCAGGGAACAATCCATTAAAAGGTGCAGCAATTGCAAATATATACAAACCAGATACCGGCACACTGGACTTCATAAAGCATACACTGGACAGAAAGGAAAGATGGACCCAAATACAATAATAGTGGGTGCCATCAATATGCCACATTCATCAATAGATGATAGACAGGTTGATAGATGGATGGGTGGATAGATAGATAGATAGATAGATAGATAGATGATCAACCAAGAACCTTAGGAGGTAAGATATATCATAGATCAAATGGACTTACCTAACATCTACAGAATATTCCTTCCAACAGCTGTGGAATATGAGTTCTCTCAGCTGTCTGTGGAATTCTCTCTAAAATACATTGTATTTCAGGACACAAAGCAAGCCTTGGCAAATACAAGACAGGGCTTGGGGAGACGGCTTGGTGGCTAAAGTGCTTGCTGCACAAGCATACGGACCCCAGTTTGGACCTCTTAGAATCCAGGTAAATGGTGGATGGGTATGGTTGCCCACCTGCAGGGGGAGCTCCAAAACAACTTGGTTAGTAAGGTTAGCTCTCTCCGTGAGCTCTGGGCTTGAGTGAGGGGCCCCGCCTCAGTGGAAGAGGATGGTGGATGACTCACGGCATGACCCACAAACACAGGGGTGTGCATAGTGCAATCATGCACACCACACATGCAAGAAAAGGAAGAAAGGAAAAAGAATCAAAATAATACATTTTATCTTTTATCAAGTCATAGTGGAATGAAACTGGAAGTCAACAGCCAGAGAAACCATACACATAATGATGGTGGCGAACTTTGGTCAGTGACGAAATCAGGAAACAGTCTTAGAACGTTCTTAGAATAAATGAAAACCAGAGGATAAAGTGCTAGAACCTCTGTGGTTCTAAGAGGAAAGTTCATAGCTGTGAGTACATCCAGTAATAAATGGGATTTCAGATAAATAACTCAGTGATGCCTTGAGGGTTTAAGAAGGTAGGAAGAACAAGCTGAATATCATTAGTTGGAAAGAAATAAAGATTAGAACTGAAATTAATGAAATAGACTGAAAGGACAGTGTGTGTATGTGTGTGTGGGGGTGTGTGTATAAAAAACAAGGAACTTGTTCTCTCTGGGGTGGGAGTGGGTCAAGATAGAGAAGCCTTTAACTAAACTAATCAAAAGACAGAGCCATAATTAATAAAATTAGAGTTGATATGGGTATTCACCAACACAGGAGCGGATACAGAAAGCATGGTGCGTGCTCATGCACACGGGAAGTTTTCTTTCATAAGGAAGGGTGGAGTTCTGTGTCCCAGGAAAGTGAAGGCAACTGGAGATGGACACATTTTACAAATCCATCTCAGAAAAACAAGCCATGCCTTTTTTTCTAATGTGTGGGTTATGTAGATATATAAAATCATATATGTGAAGATGACAAGAAAGTAGAAGCAAAATTGTCTGGGGGTGGGGCAAGGGGGACTAGTCAGGGGAGAAAGGGCAGATGACAGGGATGGAGGAACATGTGTTCAGTGAGCACTGTACACTTGATGAGCACAACTGCCCTTGATTCTGTACAGTATAATTGCAAAGATTTAAAAAAATCACAACATATACCAAAAAAAAAAAAAAAATCCAGAGGATCATTAGAGAACACTTTTTGAAATGTGGATAAATTCTTAGATACTTACAGCTCATCAGAATTACAGATTACAGACCATAAGCCTGGTCTATTGCGGGCCATAAGTCAGGTCAGATGGTGGCGCACACCTTTAGTCCCAGCACTCAAGAGGCAGAGACAGGTGGGTCTTTGTGAATTCGAGGCCAGTCTGGTCTACAGAGCGAGTTCCAGGACAGTGAGGGCTACATAGAGAAACCTTATCTTGGAAAAAAAAACCCAACAAAACAAAACAAAAAGGCCATGACAGACCTGTAAAGAAGAGCTAGCACCAGTGCTCCTTGAAAGATGTCATAAACTACAGAGAATACAAACATGTCCAAGTTCAGTGTCTGAAGTCACTATTACCCTGACCTCAAGCCCAAATACAGACTCAATAACCACATCAGAAAGGGAATTGACAGACCAATTTCCCTGATGAACATCAATGTGAAATTTCTCAACAAAATACTTGCAACAACAAACTAAATTTGATGACACATTAAGAAGATCGAATACTGTGATCCATTAGACTGCATTCCAGATTTGCAAGGCTGATTTGACATACACAAATCAATACATTATGTAATATCTAAGTCCTCAGGCATGGAAATCACATGATCATCCCAACAGATGGCAGAAAAAGCTTATGAAAAATGCAGCATCCCTTCAAGATAAACTCCCTGAAAAAAAAAAACCTGGAAATAAAAACAATGTATCTCATCTCAGTACAATGAAAGGCATATTAGACAATAACCTATAGGCAACATTATAAATAACATTATACTAAATGTATAAAACCTGAAAGCAGTTTCTCTAATATTAAGAATGAGACAGCCGGGCGTGGTGATGCATGCTTTTAATCCTAGCACTCGGGAGGCAGAGGCAGGCGGATTGCTGTGAGATCGAGGCCAGCTTGGTCTACAAAGCCAGTCCAGAACAGCCAAGGCTACACAGAGAAACCCTGTCTTGAAAAACCAAGGAGAGAGAGAGAGAGAGAGAGAGAGAGAGAGAGAAAGACAAAGAGACATGAAAGATGGCTCAGTGGCTAAGAGCACTTGCTGCTTTTTCAGAGGACTTGAGTTTTCTCTCTTTCAGCTCACAACCTGCTATAACTCCAGCTCCAAGGGATGTGATGCCACTTCAGCAACTGCACACATGTGGCATATACTTACATAAACATACACACATACACATTAATAAAAATAATTCTTTTAATTGAGCATAATGGTACACCCCTTTAATCCCAAGCATTGGGAGGCAAAGGCAGCTGACCTCTACGAGGCTGACCAGGGTTACATAGTGAAACTCCATCTCTATTAATTAAAAAAAAGACAGATAAATACATAAATAAATCCTTTCCAAACAGTGGGTCAAGGGTGACCCTTCTCCCCATTTTATTCAATGTAATGCTAGGTATTTTAGCCAGGAAAATAAGGCAAAATTTAAAAATGAAAAAAGACACAAATAAGAAGGAAGTCAAATTTTCTCTTTTCTCAGACAATGATTGTGAACTTAAAAGATCCTAAAGTTTCCATCAGAGAACCTTTAGCACTTACACTCCCAGTAAAGCAACTGGATCAAGTTCCAAAAACCAAAGCTTATATATAGTCTAACAAAGAACATATTGAGAAAGAAATCTGGAAAAATTCCATTCCCAACCTAGGAAGAAACCAAGCCAAGAAGTGAAAGACCGCTACAGTGAAACTTTGAAATAAAACATAAAGAAAGAAGTTGGAGAAGACACTAGAGGATGGAGAGACCCTCTATACTGATAGACTGGCAAAATTAATGTCAAGGAAACGGACTATATTATCAAAAGCAAGCAGCAGATTCCGTGCAAAACCCATCAAAATCCCAAGGACGTTCTGCAAAGAAATGAAAACAATCCTAAAATGTACACGGAAACAGGAAAGACTCCAAATAACAAAAGCAACCCTAAGCAGAGAGTTAAATGCTGCAGAAATTACATCAGACCTAAAACTACACTTTAGAGACTCAATTACAAAACCAGCCTGGTGCCAGCACAGGCAAGCAGATCAGTGCATAGAACAAGAGGACCAGGTCTGGAGAGATGGCTCAGTGGTTAAAGGCACTGTCTGCTCTTCCAGAGGTTCTGAGTTCAATTCCCAGCTACCACATGGTGGCTCACAGCCATCTATAATGAGATCTGGTGCTCTCTTCTGGCCTGCAGGCCTAATGCAGGCACAGCATTGTATACATAATAAATAAATAAATCTTAAAAAAAAAAACAACAACAGAGGGCAAAAAATAATGTGTGGTTACATCTTCCAAGTTTTTTCCAAAGATGTCAAAAAAGGACATTGTAGAAATAACTCTTTCTTTATTAATGGTTCTGTGAAGATGGGTTACCACATCCAGAAGAAGAATGTAGTTTGGGTTGGAAGAGCAAAACAGGGCCTGGAGAAATGGCTCAGCGGTTAAGAACACCAACTGCTCTTCCAGAGGACCCGGGTTCAATTCCCAGCACCTATATGGTAGCCTACAGCTGTTTGTTAACTCCAAGACCTGACACCCTCACACAGACATACTTACTGGCAAAACACCAATGCAGACAATAAAAAATTAATTAAAAACAAAACAAAACAACAACAACAACAAAAACCAAGTGAAACCAAATTCCTGTCTCTTGCCCCCTACAAAACTCAGTAGAAAATGGAACAAAGGCTCAAGCCTGGTCTACATAGCAAGACCTTGTCTCAAAAAGAAGGAAAGGAAGGAAGGAGAGACAGAGGGAAGGAATAAAGGAAGGGAAGGAAAGAGAAAGGCCTTAGTGTAAGAATTAGGGTTTCCGAAGTATAAGCATAATCAGGAACTCTGAAAAGGACTCCACTAACTAGAAAACAGTCCAAGAACTGACAGTGGGATTGCGTGAAATTACGAAGCTTCTGGACAGCGAAGGGGACAGTCACCAGACTGAAGAGACAGCCTCAAGTGGAGCAAATCATCGTAAACTGCAATAATAAAATCATAATAATGAGGGGACAAATGAGCTAAACCCATGGTTGAAAGAAGAAGAAATTTAAATCCTCAAGTGTAGCTTTGACTTACATTTTCCCAAAGGTTTAGAATCTTGAAGCTGGTCGGGTGGTGGTGGTGCACGCCTTTAATCCCAGCACTTGGGAGGCAGAGGCAGGCAGATCACTGTGAGTTCGAGGCTAGCCTGCTCTACAAAGCGAGTCCAGGATAGTCAAGGCTACACAGAGAGACCCTGTCTTGAAAAACAAAAACAAACATACATACAAAAGAATCTTGAAGCTTTAAAAAAAATCTTCAGACTGGGCATGGTGGTGCACACCTTTAATACCCAGCACTCCAGAGGCAGAAGCAGGCATATCTCTGTGAGTTCAAGGTCAGCCTGGTCTACAAAGCAAGTCCAGGACAGCCAGGGCTACACCAAGAAACCCAGTCTTGAAAAACAAACAAACAAACAAATCTTGAAATGACCAATAGATATATGAGAAAACCAAATCAAAACGCTACCAGGAGCCATCTCACTCCAGTCAGAATGGCTATCAACAGGAACACAGCTGACAGAAACATTGACAGGGAAGGCTCAGTGGTTAAGAACACCTGCTGTTCTTGCAGAGGACCCAGTTTATCCTTAGCACCTCACAACCATCTGTGACTGTTTCAGGGGATCAGACACCTCTGGCTTTGTCAGGCACTGTACATACATGGTACACACACACACACACACACACACACTCCACATACTAAGTAAATAGAAATGAATAAATTTTTGTAGCCAGCCCTGTGCCCTAGAACTCCCTATGTAAACCAGACTGTCCTGGAACTCACAAACATGTGTCTGCCTCTGCCTACTGAGTGCTGGGATTAAAGGCGTGTAGAACCATGTCTAGCTAAATAAATCTTTTAAAAAAGAGACAGAGAGAAAGAGAAGAACAGACAGACAGATAGACAAGGATTTAGGGAGGGAAGAATCTTTGTGCTGGTAGAAATGTAAATTAGTGCTGCTAGTTAAAAAAAAAAACCCTCAGGGCTGGAGAGATGGCTCAGAGGTTAAGAGCACTGTCTGTTCTTCAAGAGGTCCTGAGTTCAATTCCCAGCAACCACATGGTGGCTCAGAACCAACTATAATTAGATCTGATGCCCTCGTCTGCCATGTGGGCAGAATACTGTATAAATAATAAATAAATAAATCTTAAAAAAAACCCCTCAATTTGAAGCTGAAAGAAAGAAAGAAAAAAAGAAAAGAAAAAAAACTGAAGATGAAAATTCTGTGTGACCCAGCTACACCACTCCAGGGAACATGTAAGCCACATCGCAGAGACTTGTACATCCGTGTTCACGGCAGATTAATTATGAAACAAGCCCAGGTGTCTATCAAAAGACAGATTTCTTTTCTAATGTTGTACACACAATAGTTTATTCAACTTATGGAAGAATGAAATCATGTCAGTTGGGGAAATGGACATAAGTGAAGGGTTACTGTGTTAAATGAAATAAGCCAGTCTTGGAAAGACAAACACCACATGTCGTCTCTCATAGGCAAAGTCTAGATGTAGAAATGCATGTAACAGAAAATATATTCAACATATAATTGTATCCACACGGAAAAAAGCAACTTGGCATAACCTTCACACACACACACACACACACACACACACACACACACACACACACACACACACACACACACACACACCACACCACATAGTCTCAAAAAGAGAACCACATTGTCTCCTCCCCAGAAATTATACTTCTAGAAATTTCCCCTGGGAAAATAGTCAAGTGTCATAAAGAGGAATATATAAAATTCATACAAGCATTGTGTTTATATAAGAAACCTAGAAAAGAAATACAGATGCAACTCCCCCATTAGGAGTTTGTTAAGGATGTCATTGTAAATTAAAATAATGGGTTAGTTCCCCTTAGCTGCCACCTGACTTCAGTCTACACACATCTGTTGGACCTCTGATATATATATGTATAAACATATGTTTTGTTGTTGTATAATGTAGACATATGTATTAAATATATATGGGTGTGTATGTTCTTTATAATGAATGTGTATTATGTTTATAACTGAAAAACTGTTCTATAAAACATTAACAGACAAGCTTCGGTAATCACAAGGCCTGGTTTATCCCCTCGCCTGTCTGCATTTGTGTCTGTAGCCTACAGTCTCCTCCATACCATTTAAGTGTAATCATAGGCCTTAGTCTCACTTACTCACTAATGACTTTGTAAGGATCCCTGCTGCCCACCCATGTTAATAAGAGCTCAGAGTCTGCAGGTTGTGGGTTTTTTTGGCTTCTTTGGCTTTTGGCAGCTACTGAATGACCATTTTCAGTAGTTGTGAGATGTTCAGCAACATTCTGCATGCTCCTGTGGTCCCTTAAAAATTTATCCAAAAGCCAGGCGTGGTGGGGCAGGCCTTTAATTCTAGCACTCGGGAGGTAGAGGCAGAGGCAGGCTGAGTGTTGTGAGTTCAAGGCCAGCCTGATCTACAAAGCAAGTCTAGGACAGCTAAGGCTACACAGAGAGACCCTGTCTCGAAACAAACAAACAAACAAACAAACAAAAACAAAAAAACAAACCCAAGATTAGTGAGCTTAGATCCATGGCTAAAAATCCAAAGTCGTCTCAAGGCCCCTGACACACTCGGGTACCTGTGATGATAGAATAATGGCTCTCCAAACATGTCTGCCCTCTACTCCCCAGAACCTCTGACTGTGTTTCATAACATGCTAAGCAGGATTAAGGTGAAACAAAGAATGAAAAGATGGCAGCTGGGCGTGGTGGCACATGCCTTTAATCCCAGCAGAGACAGGCAGATCTCTGAGTTTGAGGCCAGCCTGGTCTACAAAGCAAGTCCAGGACAGCCAGGGCTTTTACACAGAGAAACCCTGTCTCAAAAAACCAAAAGAAAGAAAGAGAGTGAAGATGGCTTATCAGCACACGTGTACACACACACACACACACACACACACACACACACACACACACACACGTGTAATTTTGGTGATTTTGCATACCAATGTTTTAATACTTGCCTTTAAACTTGACATTGTGCTGGGCATGGTGGTGCATGCCTTTAATCCCAGCACTGGGAGGCAGAGGCAGGCGGATCTCTGTGAGTTCGAGGCCAGCCTGGTCTACAAATCGAGTCCAGGACAGCCAAAGCTACACAGAGAAACCCTGTCTCGAAACAAACAAACAAACAAACAAAAAATTGACATTGCACAATATAATGGCTAACAAGATAATTTGTATGGATAATTTTCATTGTTCCCTTATCCCCCCCATTTAGAACATCATTATTTAAAGGTGAGAAGCCCAGAAAGAGGCCACAGGAGAAATGAAAGAGCTTGTTTGTGTGCCTGCAGTGACTTTTTTTTAACTCTATGTTTGTGTGTTTGGTCCTGCTGGTAGCTGAAGTCCATGACGGAGATGGGGTCTGGGGCCGTGGCGACAAGGATGATGAGCTTGTTTGGGAATGTGCTGGGTTTGAGGTGCTGGGCTGACAGAGTAGTAGGCATGAAGGTCCTGGGGCAGAGACGTTTGCTGGGGCCACGTCAGTGGTGGGTGCGGGATGTCTCGCTGCCTAGGGCTTGGAAAGGCTGGCGTGGAGATGAGTGGGGCGCGGAGGCGTGCTCCTCTCAAGATGGTGCAGGAAGCAGAGCAAGGAAGCTAAGGACGGAGTAGACAGAGTCACCTGAGGAAGTGCCAAACTGGACAGTCTCCAGCCTCACACGGACCACTTGAAAATGGTGAGTGGGGTAACCTGCTGTAAATCTTTCTAAAGTCTTAAAGTCAGGAGACTGGAAGCTCTCTCACCTCCTGGCACTGCCAGCTTTGCCCAAACAAACACGGACATGCTGGCTGCTACTGTCATCCATTAGAGAAGCAAAAAATAGCTATTGCCCTTCGTGGCTCCAGGATATTTTGTGGCTATGGAAATCAGGCTTCATCTTTGCCTAAGGAGCGGCCAGGAGAGGAAATGTCCTGCCCGCTTAGGATGGGAACCTGCAGGGCTTGTCTTCAGTCGAAGCCGAAGAAAGACAGTGTCAAGAGAAGGGGCCTGGTTACCCACCAAGGCTTGCGGTATCTGGTGGCAAAACCACAAGGGTCTTCCAGAACACAGGTTTTTTGGGTTGGTTGGTTGGTTTTGGTTTTGGTTTTGGTTTTGGTTTTTCGACACAGGGTTTCTCTGTGTAGCCTTGGCTATCCTGCACTTGCATTTTAGACCAGGCTGGCCTGGAACTCACAGCAATCCACCTGCGTCTACATCCTGAGTGCTGGGGTTAAAGGCGTGCGCCACCACGCCAGGCCCAGAATACAAGTTTTTAAGTTCTTTTCTAAGATCTCTTAAATCAGACTCCAGTTAAATAGTGAGTAGACTGTGTTCTCTCCAGTTAAATAGTGGATAGCCTGTGTTCTCTCCAGTTAAATAGTGGATAGCCTGTGTTCTCTTTAGTTAAGTAGTGAGTAGACTATGTTCTCTTCTGTCATTTTAACACCTTTAGCAAGACTATAAACGAATCCCTAACCTTCTGTTGGCGAGTTCACCCTTTCTTCTCTGCGCTCTTCTGAGTTCTTCCTTTTATGACCTAGTTCACCGCTCCAGTTGAGTAAGTAAACATCATTTTGTCTTTGGTGCCCTCTTGTGGTCATTTCATCATTCTACCAGCACCTGCCCACTTTGCAGAGAAGAGCGAATCCCCAAAGAAGAAAATAGCCATGAAAGTCGTGAACAGATTCATTTGAATTTATTTCTACAGAATTAATGTATTATTTAATTCTCTCCCCGCCCCCAACTATTCAACTATGCTCAACCAGTTCCTGAAATCTCAGTAGCTGGCGCTGGGGATGTAGCTCAGTTGATGGGGCATATGTCTGGCCTCATCCCAGTCACCACAAGCTGTGAGGAAAGGCTCCCTTAAAGATCCAGTCAAGGTATTTGTCTAGGTTCAGATTTGCTTCTGAAGTTTAGACTGCAGGTCACCAAGCTGAGGTCCTCCAGTTGCAGAGGGTCGTTTGTGTCCATGAAGGATCTCTTCTCGGAAAGGATGTGGCATGCAGAACCTTGATATTAACTACCCAGGAGTTCAACTTTAGACACACACACACACACACACACACACACACACACACACACACACACACACACACACACACACGCATGTATATTTTTCTTTTCTTTTCTTTTCTTTTTGGTTTTTTGAGACAGGGTTTCTGTGTGTCCTCTTGGCTGTCCTGGCCTCACTTTGTAGACCAGGCTGGCCTTGAACTCACAGCGATCCACCTGCCTCTGCCTCCTGAGTGCTGGGATTAAAGGCGTGCATATTTTTCTTTTTTAAAAAAAAGTCACTAATGTGAGTCTTGGTCATATGAAAAGGTTAAGTTTCCAAGGCCAGAAGAGATTTTAACATCTTCCCGGTGATCAGGAGATTTTATATTTTCCCAGGTGATCGCCACTTACCTCTGGATATTGCCAGCTGGTGCCAGCCAGGCTTCCGTCTCCTTCCGCGGCAGCAGCAGCAGCCTCTTTGTTGTTGTCAATCTTCTTTCTCCATGGTACCCTCAGCTGTAAATTAGCTCCAGCACAGACAGCTAACTTTCTTCTTCATTTCAATAAATTTATTGTTTAAAAAAAGAAAGAAAGAAAGAAAGAAAGCCAAGGCATGGTGGCACATGCCTTTAATCCTAGCACTTGGAAAGCAGAGGCGGGTAGATCTCCGAGTTCGAGGCCAGCCTGGTCTACAGAGTGACTTCCAGGACAGCCAGAGCTACACAGAGAAACCCTGGACAAAAAAGGAAAGGGGGAGAAAAAAACAACTTCACACAGTTATACAATTGCAATGTGTAATTGGTTTGCTGGACTGTTGAGACAGTCAATGTTCTAAACAGGACCAGGACACCACTGTGCTCCTTCTAGCTGGCTATGGCCACTGTGGGATCAGGTACAAATGTTGCCGAATAGTCTGACTCTTTTAGAGAATTATGTTCTTGATTTTTATCTGAAATACAATCTTTGTGAAGGGAAAGCCATTTCAAAGAGACTGGCAAGGGAAGCAGTTGCCAATGTAAGCCTGGCCCAAACAGAAGAGTCTCAGTTCCCTGCCACTTAAACCCTAAGCTGCCACCCCTAGGCCTCACCTCCAACCCAGGGGGCACATTGCGTGACTGCCCTCATTTGCATGACAAGAGGACTGCCCAGTGGAGGGAGATGTCCACAGCCCTTCATTTTAGGAAAGCCTTCTGTTACTGCTACCCAGGACAGGAACTCTCTATGCAGAATACTAAGCAGAAGACTTGGGGATTGAGTGAGTCCGAGAAAAGATTCACCCTAGACTCTAAAAGAAGAAACCAAGTTGATGCACTTGCAAGCTATACCTGACACCTCACCCTGCCCCACCCCACCCCCTCCACACTTCCACCTTCTCATTAGAACTTCAGGCACTTGATGGTTTACGTGCCGTGCCCTCAGATTTTCTTGTAGGGCATTCCCAGTTTCACCTCACGTTTCAAATTGCTTAGGGGGGGGGGCATTTGTTTTGAAAGTTCTCAAGCCCTCCCTAAACCAGGATGAGATTAAACATCCTGAAGAATCTTGGAGATAGGTCCTTTTGAGTGGCATTCCAGGCGATATCCTCAAAACACATGAGGACCACCTGTTGGAACCCAAGTTGATTCCTGTACTCAAAATAATTGGGTAATAGTGGGGGTGGGGCTATAGATCAGTCAGTGAAGGAGTTTGCAGTCTCAATTCCAACATAAAAGGCCTGGCCCCAGGTAGCTTGCCTGAAACCTCAGCACAGGGCTGGGAGGGAGCCAGGCTCATCCCTGAAGCTCCCAAGAAGCCTCTCTAGCCAGTGAGTTAGCTCTGGGTTCACTGAGAAATCTGGTCTCAAGAAAACAAGGTAGTAAATGACCAAGAAGACACGTGCCTTTAATCTCTGGCCTCCACATATATGGGTGCGCACATGTACACATATGCCCACATGTCCATTTCCAAAGCACTTGTGAGGATTAAGTGAAAAATTTTAAGTCGCTCTAAAAGCCTACCCAATAAGTATCTGTTCCCTTCCTAACCCCTAAGAAGAGTGCTCAATTGTGCAGCTGGTGGGCGGTGCCTCCAGGAGAACTGGCGTGGGACTAGCAAGACAGAGTATATTCAAACCTTAGAAATCTCAAACTTGAGATTTAAAAATCTCATCCTGAGAACGAAGGTATGAGACAAATCTCTCTCCTTGTTTCCGTACCTACCCCAGGGGCAGTGACACAACCCCAAGGTGGCTAAAGGTGGTCAGTCATGTAAATTGTCACCTGTAATCCTTCTCCATTGGAAAAAGAACACCCACCGCCATCATCCTAGCCCCAGCCAATCAAATGCACTCATCCTCAAAGCCCCTCCCCGCAGCCCAAGGTTTTTAAATCCCCTTTTCACTTGAATTAAACCAGGGAACATCATCTACTCGGACAGGCTGTTTATTCTCAGCTGTAACACTGGGGAAAGAAGGACCACGCCCCCTCTTTCCCGGAAGAACGGGTGCAGTCAGCGCTGGAGCTCACCTGGCTGCTGCGGGCTGCTGCTGTTCACCGTCATCACAGTTCAAACCGCCTCGAACTCATAGCCACGCTTGCCTCTCCCTCCTGAGCGCTGGAATTAAAGACAAGCACTACCACGCCCAGCTCCAGACATTTCTTATCTAAATCTAAATTGCTCTGTTTTTTTGTTTTGTTTTTGTTTTTGTTTTTTGGGTTTTTGTTTTGTTGTTGTTGTTGTTTTGTGTGTGTGTGTGTGTGTGTGTGTGTGTGTGTGTGTGTGTGTGTTTGGTTCTTTTAAAAGTGTATAGTAAACCCACTAGTCGCTAGAACGAAGAAAACAGAAAAATCATGATAGAAGGTATAAAAAGAAAACCAAAAATAAAAGGAAGATTAAAACTACCAATGTATAAGCAGTTGTGTTAAACATAGTTAAACATATGAATTCTATGTTAATGTATAATTCTTTAATTATATCAATTAAGAGACAGACTGACGGTCTTCAGAAAGCTCACTTCCAACGTTAAGAATGTTGGCTGGCAGAAACCAAAAGACTATAGGGTAAAAAATTACTAGAAACAGAAAAGACATTATTCAATGATAAAAGGGCACCTGTACTGAGAACAGTCATTCTAAATGTGTATCTACTGAACAACACAGCAACAGAGGATGTGCATCAAACGTAAAACAGAAGACTGAGGAGCTCTCTGGGCCAGGAGTTTGCCTAAGGACTTAAACTCAGTCCTCGGTAGCCAAGTAAAGTGATGGCGTCGAGGCTCCTGCTTATAATCCCAGCCCCAAGGAGACGGAGAACTGTAGATCCCTGGGTGTCATTGGCCCAACAGCCAACCCTAATCAGCAAGCTCCAGGTCCTCGTGAGAGACCCTAGCTTTAAAAAGGATTCTTTGAGGCTGGAAAAATGGTTCATTGGTTAAGAGAACTTGCCATTCTTGGGGAGGGGGGGAAGTTCAGTTTTTAGCGTCCACATGGAAGCACACAACTGCCCATTAGCTACAGTTCCAGGAGATCTGATGACCTTTTCTGGCCTCCGCTGGCACCAGACACACCAATGGTGTGCACACAGACATGCAGGCAAATATCCTACATATAAAGTAAAAAAACAAATAAAAAAGTAAATAACAGCTCCTGAAGAGTGATAGCCAGGGTTGACCTTTAACCTCAACAGCACACACAATTGTGCATCCACAGACCACACACAAATTTGAATGCACACAAGTAGAGAAAGAAAGAAATGATAAATATATAAGTTAATACATATATCCACAATTATACTGGATACTTCAGCTGCCCCCTCACAGAAATCAATGGAACATCTAGGCAAAAAATAAAATATAAAATAATAGCATATTCTTTAACAGAATCAAATCAATATTTACCAAACTTTCAACCCAACAACAGAATATATTTTTTCAAGTGTTCATGGGACATATAACAAAAGAGGCAGCTCTTTCCTCTTGCGGCCATCACTGGACTGCAGCCGCCAACACGAAGGTCAACCCCTTCGTGACTTCTGACTGGAGCAAGAACCGCAAACGCCATTTCAATGCCCCTTCTCACATTTGGAGGAAGATCATGTCTTCCCCTCTTTCCAAAGAGCTGAGACAGAAGTACAATGTCCGGTCCTTGGCCATCTGGAAGGACGACAAAGTGCAGGTTGTCCGAGGACACTACAAAGGCCAGCAGATTGGCAAAGTGGTCCAAGTATACAGGAAAAAAATACGTCATCTACATTGAACGAGTGCAGCGAGAAAAGGCTAACGGCACAACTGTCCATGTGGGCATCCACCCCAGCAAGGTGGTCATCACCAGGCTAAAGCTGGACAAAGACCAGAAGAAGATCCTGGAAAGGAAAGCCAAGTCCCGACAAGTAGGAAAGGAGAAGGGCAAATACAAGGAGGAAACGATCGAGAAGATGCAGGAGCAGAGGCCTCTCATGCACAGCTCTCATTAAAGACTGTTTAAGTAGATACACACACACACACACACACACACACACACACTCAACAAACTTAAAAGATTAAAATCAGGCTAGTATGCCGGGCGGTGGTGGTGCACACCAGCACTCGGGAAGCAGAGGCAGGCAGATTTCTGTGAGGTTGAGGCCAGCCTGGTCTACAGAGTGAGTCCAGAACAACCAGGGCTACACAGAGAGACCCTGTCTTGGGAAAAAACAAAAACAAAATCAGACTAGTGAGACAGCTCAGTGGGTAAAGGTCATTGCTACCAAGCTTGATAACATGGTCGCTCCCCATCATTATCCGTTGCTTCTTGAGGCAGCTACTCACTGTCATAAGCTGAACTGAACCTGTAGTTTCCAGCGTGCTCACTGTCAACTGATGGCGCACCGTTTCCTTTTTCCCTGGGACAGCAGAGAGACCGGCGTCATAGTCGTGAATGTTCTTTGAAATCGTGTGGGTCTTGGAGTGCTGATCCAAGCAGCCAGGACTCAGAGCCCTGCTTACATACATAACAGCCTTGTGGACAATAATAGTCTGGACAGCACCTGTGCGGACAGCAGGCGTGCGGACAACAGCAGTGCGGACAACAGATGTGCGGACAACAGCTGTGCGGACAGCTGCTGTGCGGATAACAGCCTTGTGGACAATAACAGTCTGGACATCACCTGTGGGGACAACAGCAGTGCGGACAACAACAGTGCGGACAGCAGGCGTGCGGACAACAGCCTTGTGGACAATAACAGTCTGGACAGCACCTGTGCGGACAGCAGGCGTGCGGACAACAGCAGTGCGGACAACAGCTGTGCGGACAACAGCAGTGCAGACAGCTGCTGTGCGGATAACAGCCTTGTGGACAATAACAGTCTGGACAGCACCTGTGGGGACAACAGCAATGCGGACAACAACAGTGCGGACAGCAGGCGTGCGGACAACAGCCTTGTGGACAATAACAGTCTGGACAGCACCTGTGCGGACAGCAGGCGTGCGGACAACAGCAGTGAGGACAGCAGCTGTGCGGACAACAGGTGTGCGGACAACAGCAGTGTGGACAACAGCTGTGCGGACAACAGCAGTGCAGACAGCTGCTGTGCGGATAACAGCCTTGCGGACAACAACAGTGCGGACAGCAGGTGTGCGGACAGCAGGCGTGCGGACAACAGCCTTGTGGACAATAACAGTCTGGACAGCACCTGTGTGGACAGCAGGCGTGTGGACAACAGCAGTGAGGACAGCAGCTGTGCGGACAACAGGTGTGCGGACAACAGCAGTGCGGACAACAGCTGTGCGGACAACAGCAGTGCAGACAGCTGCTGTGCGGATAACAGCCTTGCGGACAACAACAGTGCGGACAGCAGGCGTGCGGACAACAGCCTTGTGGACAATAACAGTCTGGACAGCACCTGTGGGGACAACAGCAGTGCGGACAACAACAGTGCGGACAGCAGGCGTGTGGACAACAGCCTTGTGGACAATAACAGTCTGGACAGCACCTGTGCGGACAGGAGGCGTGCGGACAACAGCAGTGCGGACAACAGCAGTGCGGACAACAGCAGTGCAGACAGCTGCTGTGCGGATAACAGCCTTGCGGACAACAACAGTGCGGACAACAGGCGTGCGGACAACAGCCTTGTGGACAATAACAGTCTGGACAGCACCTGTGCGGACAGCAGGCGTGCGGACAACAGCAGTGCGGACAGCAGCTGTGCGGACAACAGGTGTGCGGACAACAACAGTGCGGACAGCAGGCGTGCGGACAACAGCAGTGCGGACAACAGCTGTGCGGACAGCAGCTGTGCGGACAACAGGTGTGCGGACAACAGCAGTGCAGACAGCTGCTGTGCGGATAACAGCCTTGCGGACAACAACAGTGCGGACAACAGGCGTGCGGACAACAGCCTTGCGGACAACAACAGTGCGGACAGCAGGCGTACGGACAACAGCCTTGTGGACAATAACAGTGTGGACAGCACCTGTGCGGACAGCAGGCGTGTGGACAACAGCAGTGAGGACAGCAGCTGTGCGGACAACAGGTGTGCGGACAACAGCAGTGTGGACAACAGCTGTGCGGACAACAGCAGTGCAGACAGCTGCTGTGCGGATAACAGCCTTGCGGACAACAACAGTGCGGACAGCAGGCGTGCGGACAACAGCCTTGTGGGCAATAACAGTCTGGACAGCACCTGTGGGGACAACAGCAGTGCAGACAACAACAGTGCGGACAGCAGGCGTGCGGACAACAGCCTTGTGGACAATAACAGTCTGGACAGCACCTGTGCGGACAGCAGGCGTGCGGACAACAGCAGTGCGGACAACAGCAGTGCGGACAACAGCTGTGCGGACAGCAGCTGTGCGGACAACAACAGTGCGGACAGCAGGCGTGCGGACAACAGCCTTGTGGACAATAACAGTCTGGACAGCACCTGTGCGGACAGCAGGCGTGCGGACAACAGCCGTGCGGACAATAACAGTCTGGACAGCACCTGTGCGGACAGCAGGCGTGCGGACAACAGCTGTGCGGACAATAACAGTGTGGACAGCACCTGTGCGGACAGCAGGCGTGTGGACAACAGCAGTGAGGACAGCAGCTGTGCGGACAACAGGTGTGCGGACAACAGCAGTGTGGACAACAGCTGTGCGGACAACAGCAGTGCAGACAGCTGCTGTGCGGATAACAGCCTTGCGGACAACAACAGTGCGGACAGCAGGCGTGCGGACAACAGCCTTGCGGACAACAACAGTGCGGACAGCAGGCGTGCGGACAACAGCCTTGCGGACAATAACAGTCTGGACAGCACCTGTGCGGACAGGAGGCGTGCGGACAACAGCAGTGCGGACAACAGCTGTGCGGACAACAGCAGTGCAGACAGCTGCTGTGCGGATAACAGCCTTGCGGACAACAACAGTGCGGACAACAGGTGTGCGGACAACAGCCTTGCGGACAACAACAGTGCGGACAGCAGGCGTGCGGACAACAGCCTTGTGGACAATAACAGTCTGGACAGCACCTGTGCGGACAGCAGGCGTGCGGAAAACAGCAGTGCGCACAACAGCTGTGCGGACAGCAGCTGTGCGGACAACATCTGTGCGGACAACAGCAGTGCAGACAGCTGCTGTGCGGATAACAGCCTTGCGGACAACAACAGTGCGGACAACAGGTGTGCGGATAACAGCCTTGCGGACAGCAACAGTGCGGACAGCAGGCGTGCGGACAACAGCCTTGTGGACAATAACAGTGTGGACAGCACCTGTGCGGACAGCAGGCGTGCGGACAACAGCAGTGAGGACAGCAGCTGTGCGGACAACAGGTGTGCGGACAACAGCAGTGTGGACAACAGCTGTGCGGACAACAGCAGTGCAGACAGCTGCTGTGCGGATAACAGCCTTGCGGACAACAACAGTGCGGACAGCAGGCGTGCGGACAACAGCCTTGTGGGCAATAACAGTCTGGACAGCACCTGTGGGGACAACAGCAGTGCAGACAACAACAGTGCGGACAGCAGGCGTGCGGACAACAGCCTTGTGGACAATAACAGTCTGGACAGCACCTGTGCGGACAGGAGGCGTGCGGACAACAGCAGTGCGGACAACAGCTGTGCGGACAACAGCAGTGCAGACAGCAGGTGTGCGGATAACAGCCTTGCGGACAACAACAGTGCGGACAACAGGCGTGCGGACAACAGCCTTGTGGACAATAACAGTCTGGACAGCACCTGTGCAGACAGCAGGCGTGCGGACAACAGCAGTGCGGACAACAGCTGTGCGGACAGCAGGCGTGCGGACAACAGCAGTGCGGACAACAGCTGTGCGGACAACAACTGTGCGGACAGCAGGCGTGCGGACAACAGCCTTGCGGACAATAACAGTCTGGACAGCACCTGTGCGGACAACAGCAGTGCGGACAACAACAGTGCGGACAGCAGGCGTGCGGACAACAGCCTTGTGGACAATAACAGTCTGGACAGCACCTGTGCGGACAGCAGGCGTGCGGACAACAGCAGTGCGGACAACAGCTGTGCGGACAGCAGCTGTGCGGACAACAGCTGTGCGGACAACAGCAGTGTGGACAACAGCTGTGCGGACAACAGAAGTGCAGACAGCTGCTGTGCGGATAACAGCCTTGCGGACAACAACAGTGCGGACAGTAGGCGTGCGGACAACAGCCTTGTGGACAATAACAGTCTGGACAGCACCTGTGGGGACAACAGCAGTGCAGACAACAACAGTGCGGACAGCAGGCGTGCGGACAACAGCCTTGTGGACAATAACAGTCTGGACAGCACCTGTGCGGACAGCAGGCGTGCGGACAACAGCAGTGCGGACAACAGCTGTGCGGACAACAGCAGTGCAGACAGCTGCTGTGCGGATAACAGCCTTGCGGACAACAACAGTGCGGACAACAGGCGTGCGGACAACAGCCTTGTGGACAATAACAGTCTGGACATCACCTGTGCAGACAGCAGGCGTGCGGACAACAACAGTGCGGACAACAGCTGTGCGGACAACAGCAGTGCAGACAGCTGCTGTGCGGATAACAGCCTTGCGGACAACAACAGTGCGGACAGCAGGCGTGCGGACAACAGCCTTGTGGACAATAACAGTCTGGACAACACCTGTGCGGACAGAAGGCGTGCGGACAACAGCAGTGCGGACAACAGCTGTGCGGACAACAGCAGTGCAGACAGCTGCTGTGCGGATAACAGCCTTGCGGACAACAACAGTGCGGACAGCAGGCGTGCGGACAACAGCCTTGTGGACAATAACAGTCTGGACAGCACCTGTGCGGACAGGAGGCGTGCGGACAACAGCATTGCGGACAACAGCTGTGCGGACAACAGCAGTGCAGACAGCTGCTGTGCGGATAACAGCCTTGCGGACAACAACAGTGCGGACAGCAGGCGTGCGGACAACAGCCTTGTGGACAATAACAGTCTGGACAGCACCTGTGGGGACAACAGCAGTGCGGACAACAACAGTGCGGACAGCAGGCGTGCGGACAACAGCCTTGTGGACAATAACAGTCTGGACAGCACCTGTGCGGACAGCAGGCGTGCGGACAACAGCAGTGCGGACAACAGCTGTGCGGACAACAGCAGTGCAGACAGCTGCTGTGCGGATAACAGCCTTGCGGACAACAACAGTGCGGACAACAGGCGTGCGGACAACAGCCTTGTGGACAATAACAGTCTGGACAGCACCTGTGGGGACAACAGCAGTGCGGACAACAACAGTGCGGACAGCAGGCGTGCGGACAACAGCCTTGTGGACAATAACAGTCTGGACATCACCTGTGCAGACAGCAGGCGTGCGGACGCACCTGTGCGGACAGCAGGCGTGCGGACAACAGCAGTGCGGACAACAGCTGTGCGGACAACAGCAGTGCAGACAGCTGCTGTGCGGATAACAGCCTTGTGGACAATAACAGTCTGGACAGCACCTGTGGGGACAACAGCAATGCGGACAACAACAGTGCGGACAGCAGGCGTGCGGACAACAGCTGTGCGGACAACAGCTGTGCGGACAGCAGGCGTGCGGACAACAGCAGTGCGGACAACAGCTGTGCGGACAACAGCTGTGCGGACAACAGCAGTGCGGATAACAGCCTTGCGGACAACAACAGTGCGGACAGCAGGCGTGCGGACAACAGCCTTGTGGCAATAACAGTCTGGACAGGCGTGCGGACAACAGCATTGCGGACAACAGCTGTGCGGAAAACAGCAGTGCAGACAGCTGCTGTGCGGATAACAGCCTTGCGGACAACAACAGTGCGGACAGCAGGCGTGCGGACAACAGCCTTGTGGACAATAACAGTCTGGACAGCACCTGTGCAGACAGCAGGCGTGCGGACAAAGCAGTGCGGACAACAGCAGTGCGGAAAACAGCAGTGCAGACAGCTGCTGTGCGGGTAACAGCCTTGCGGACAACAACAGTGCGGACAGCAGGCGTGCGGACAACAGCCTTGTGGACAATAACAGTCTGGACAGCACCTGTGCAGACTGCAGGCGTGCGGACAACAGCAGTGCGGACAGCAGCTGTGCGGACAACAGGTGTGCGGACAACAGCAGTGTGGACAACAGCTGTGCGGACAACAGCAGTGCAGACAGCTGCTGTGCGGATAACAGCCTTGCGGACAACAACAGTGCGGACAGCAGGCGTGCGGACAACAGCCTTGTGGGCAATAACAGTCTGGACAGCACCTGTGGGGACAACAGCAGTGCGGACAACAACAGTGCGGACAGCAGGCGTGCGGACAACAGCCTTGTAAACAATAACAGTGTGGACAGCACCTGTGCAGACTGCAGGCGTGCGGACAACAGCAGTGCGGACAGCAGCTGTGCGGACAACAGGTGTGCGGACAACAGCAGTGTGGACAACAGCTGTGCGGACAACAGCAGTGCAGACAGCTGCTGTGCGGATAACAGCCTTGCGGACAACAGCCTTGTGGGCAATAACAGTCTGGACAGCACCTGTGGGGACAACAGCAGTGCGGACAACAACAGTGCGGACAGCAGGCGTGCGGACAACAGCCTTGTGGACAATTACAGTCTGGACAGCACCTGTGCGGACAGCAGGCGTGCGGACAACAGCAGTGCGGACAACAGCTGTGCGGACAACAGCAGTGCAGACAGCTGGTGTGCGGATAACAGCCTTGCGGACAACAACAGTAAGGACAACAGGCGTGCGGACAACAGCCTTGTGGACAATAACAGTCTGGACATCACCTGTGCAGACAGCAGGCGTGCGGACAACAGCAGTGCGGACAGCAGCTGTGCGGACAACAGCAGTGCGGACAACAACAGTGCGGACAGCAGGCGTGCGGACAACAGCCTTGTGGACAATAACAGTCTGGACAGCACCTGTGCGGACAGCAGGCGTACGGACAACAGCCTTGCGGACAATAACACTCTGGACAGCACCTGTGCGGACAACAGCAGTGCGGACAACAACAGTGCGGACAGCAGGCGTGCGGACAACAGCCTTGTGGACAATAACAGTCTGGACAGCACCTGTGCGGACAGCAGGCGTGCGGACAACAGCAGTGCGGACAACAGCTGTGCGGACAGCAGCTGTGCGGACAACAGCTGTGCGGACAACAGCAGTGCAGACAGCTGCTGTGCGGATAACAGCCTTGTGGACAACAACAGTGCGGACAGCAGGCGTGCGGACAACAGCCTTGCGGACAACAACAGTGCGGACAGCAGGCGTGCGGACAACAGCCTTGTGGACAATAACAGTGTGGACAGCACCTGTGCGGACAGCAGGCATGTGGACAACAGCAGTGAGGACAGCAGCTGTGCGGACAACAGGTGTGCGGACAACAGCAGTGTGGACAACAGCTGTGCGGACAACAGCAGTGCAGACAGCTGCTGTGCGGATAACAGCCTTGCGGACAACAACAGTGCGGACAGCAGGCGTGCGGACAACAGCCTTGTGGACAATAACAGTCTGGACAGCACCTGTGCGGACAGCAGGCGTGCGGACAACAGCAGTGCGGACAACAGCTGTGCGGACAACAGCAGTGCAGACAGCTGGTGTGCGGATAACAGCCTTGCGGACAACAACAGTGCGGACAACAGGCGTGCGGACAACAGCCTTGTGGACAATAACAGTCTGGACATCACCTGTGCAGACAGCAGGCGTGCGGACAAAGCAGTGCGGACAACAGCAGTGCAGACAGCTGCTGTGCGGATAACAGCCTTGTGGACAACAACAGCAGTGTGGACAACAGCTGTGCGGACAACAGCAGTGCAGACAGCTGCTGTGCGGACAACAGCCTTGTGGACAATAACAGTCTGGACAGCACCTGTGCGGACAGCAGGCATGCGGAAAACAGCCTTGCGGACAATAACAGTCTGGACAGCACCTGTGCGGACAGCAGGCGTGCGGACAACAGCCTTGTGGCAATAACAGTCTGGACAGGCGTGCGGACAACAGCAGTGCGGACAACAGCTGTGCGGACAACAGCAGTGCAGACAGCTGCTGTGCGGATAACAGCCTTGCGGACAACAACAGTGCGGACAGCAGGCGTGCGGACAACAGCCTTGTGGACAATAACAGTCTGGACAGCACCTGTGGGGACAACAGCAGTGCGGACAACAACAGTGCGGACAGCAGGCGTGCGGACAACAGCCTTGTGGACAATAACAGTCTGGACAGCACCTGTGCGGACAGCAGGCGTGCGGACAACAGCAGTGCGGACAGCAGGCGTGCGGACAACAGCTGTGCGGACAACAACTGTGCGGACAGCAGGCGTACGGACAACAGCCTTGCGGACAATAACACTCTGGACAGCACCTGTGCGGACAACAGCAGTGCGGACAACAGCAGTGCGGACAGCAGGCGTGCGGACAACAGCTGTGCGGACAGCAGCTGTGCGGACAGCAGCTGTGCGGACAGCAGCTGTGCGGACAGCAGCAGTGCGGATAACAGCCCTGCGGACAACAGCAGTGCGGACAGCTGTTGTGCGGACAACAGCCTTGCGGACAACAGGTGTGCGGACAGCAGGCGTGAGGACAACAGCCCTGCGGACAACAACAGTGCGGACAACAGGCGTGCGGACAACAGCCTTGTGGACAATAACAGTCTGGACATCACCTGTGCGGACAGCAGGCGTGCGGACAACAGCTGTGCGGACAACAGCCTTGCGGACAACAACAGTGCGGACAGCAGGCGTGCGGACAACAGCCTTGTGGACAATAACAGTCTGGACAGCACCTGTGCGGACAGCAGGCGTGCGGACAACAGCAGTGAGGACAGCAGCTGTGCGGACAACAGGTGTGCGGACAACAGCAGTGCGGACAACAGCTGTGCGGACAACAGCAGTGCAGACAGCTGCTGTGCGGATAACAGCCTTGCGGACAACAACAGTGCGGACAACAGGCGTGCGGACAGCAGCCTTGTGGACAATAACAGTCTGGACATCACCTGTGCAGACTGCAGGCGTGCGGACAACAGCAGTGCGGACAGCAGCTGTGCGGACAACAGCTGTGCGGACAACAACTGTGCGGACAGCAGGCGTGCGGACAACAGCCTTGCGGACAATAACAGTCTGGACAGCACCTGTGCGGACAACAGCAGTGCGGACAACAGCTGTGCGGACAACAGCTGTGCGGACAACAACTGTGCGGACAACAGCCTTGTGGACAATAACAGTCTGGACAGCACCTGTGCGGACAGCAGGCGTGCGGACAACAGCCTTGCGGACAATAACACTCTGGACAGGCGTGCGGACAACAGCAGTGCGGACAACAGCTGTGCGGACAACAGCAGTGCAGACAGCTGCTGTGCGGATAACAGCCTTGCGGACAACAACAGTGCGGACAGCAGGCGTGCGGACAACAGCAGTGCGGACAGCAGCTGTGCGGACAACAGCTGTGCGGACAACAACAGTGCGGACAGCAGGCGTGCGGACAACAGCCTTGTGGACAATAACAGTCTGGACAGCACCTGTGCGGACAGCAGGCGTGCGGACAACAGCAGTGCGGACAACAGCAGTGCGGACAACAGCTGTGCGGACAACAGCAGTGCAGACAGCTGCTGTGCGGATAACAGCCTTGCGGACAACAACAGTGCGGACAGCAGGCGTGCGGACAACAGCCTTGTGGACAATAACAGTCTGGACAGCACCTGTGGGGACAACAGCAGTGCGGACAACAACAGTGCGGACAGCAGGCGTGCGGACAACAGCCTTGTGGACAATAACAGTCTGGACAGCACCTGTGCGGACAACAGCAGTGCGGACAACAACAGTGCGGACAGCAGGCGTGCGGACAACAGCCTTGTGGACAATAACAGTCTGGACAGCACCTGTGCGGACAGCAGGCGTGCGGACAACAACAGTGCGGACAGCAGGCGTGCAGATAACAGCCTTGTGGACAATAACAGTCTTATTGTAAAGCCTGGGGATGTGAGACTACAGGTGATGCTTCCCGGGGGCCCACCTCATCCTGGGACATAACCACTGTAAAATGTAACAGTTCTTATGACTGTGCAAACTCAGGAGAAAGAAATCACTATAAGTATCCTCATTCTGGCTGCACTTTGGCCAACAGTCCCTCAGGACCTTGCAAAAACAAATTCTGCAACCCCATCGTTATTAAGTTCACTAAAAAAGGCAGACTAAATAGAGAGTGGTTCAAAGGAAATACTTGGGAATTACATCTATTGGGGAGGAGGTTCCCATCCAGGCCTACTTTTTACAATCAAATTAATAGTTAGTAGGTCCTCTGTGCCCCTAGGACCAAATCCTGTTATTGCTCCCAAGTCACCCACCTCAGAGATATCCTCCCCATCAACTTCCTTAGCTACCACCTTGGCTGGTCCTCTACTAGAACCATTTCCAAATCCGAGTGCTGACCCCCTCCTCGAGCTAATCTCTAACATCTTCATGGTGCTCAATGCCTCCAGACCTCATCTTACCGAGAAATGCTGGCTATGCCCTCCCGTGCTGCCCCCTTACTATGAGGCAATTGCTATAAATGCTTTTTTTCCTCTCAACACCTCAGACCCTAAACGTTGCAGATGGCAGCAACATCACGATGCCCGCATGTCTCTGCAATCCATTATAGCTCAAGGTTTATGTATGGGAAAAGTGCCACCCCAACACAAGACTTTATGTTTAACAGAACATAAATCCCCATCCTGCTCTGTGCTACTTGCTCCCTGATCAGGCTTGGTGGGCTTGCTCTTCTGGGATAACCCCTTGTATATACTCCACCACCTTGCAAGAGGACTTTTGTGTTCTAGTACAACTGATTCCTAAGAGTAACTATCACTCTTATCAGTCTCTTCTAGACGCTTGGGAACCCAGAAACAGACAAGCAAAAAGAGAGGTCCTCATAACACTCCTTCGTTGCTGGTGGGAATGCAAACTAGTACAACCACTTTGGAAAGCTATCTGGCACTTTCTCAGAAAAATGGGAATAGGGCTTCCTCAAGACCCAGCTATCACACTCCTTGGAATATACCCAGAAAATGCCCTACCACACAACAGGGACATATGCTCAACCATGTTCATAGCTGCTTTATACATAATAGCCAGAAGATGGAAACAGCCTAAGTTTCCCTCAGTAGAAGAATGGGTAAAGAAACTGTGGTACATTTACACTATGGAATACTACTCAGCTATTAAAAACAAGGAATTTCCGAAATCTTTGGACAAATGGATTGATCTAGAAATTATCATAATGAGTGAGTTCACCCAGAAGCAAAAAGAGACAAACGGTATATACTCACTTATATCGAGACACTAGTCCAAGGGATACATCCCATGAAAAACTTTACTTACCAGGAAAGTGGGTCAAAGGAGATGACATCCTATTGAGACTTTAGGTGAGAGTAGCATGGAAGAATGGGGAAATAGTAGGATCCACAGGGTCCTGGAAACCTACAAGAAGAACTTTATGACAGGCAGATCTGGGTCCTGGGGTCCTCCTCAAACTAAGACACCAGCCAAGGAGAATATAGGCAGTAAACCTTGAACCCCTACCATGACCTAGCCGACGAACAGGATATTCTCCACCGTTGAGTGGAGAGTGAGATCTGACTCTCACACGAACTCTGGTGCCCCTTTTCTGACCATGTCCCCTGAATGGGGAGGCCTGGCGGCACCCAGAGAAAGGATAGCAAGTTACCAAGAAGAGACTCGATATTCTAAGAGCATATATAGGGGGAGGAGGTCTCCCTCAATCACAGACATAGGGGAAGGGAGAAGGGGGAAGTGGGAGGGAGGGAAGAATGGGAGGAAACAGGGGAAGGGCTAACAATCGAGATGTAATATGAATAAACTAATAAAAAATTTTAAAAAAGAGAGGTCCTCACTGGACTAACTGTTTCTCTCTTGCTGGGACTAGGCATAGCAGGAGCTGCCACTGGAACTTCAGCTTTCATTATACAAGACAAAAGCTATCAAGGTGTAAGGGCAGCCATAGATGAGGGTATTAGACACTTAGAGCAGTCAATATCTCACCTAGAAGAGTCCCTCTCTTCCCTAGCCGAGGGAACCTTACAAAACAGGAGAGGCTTAGACTTGCTATTTTTGCAGCAAGGGGGTCTATGTGCTGCCCTCTAGAAGGATGCTGTTTCCATGCAGACCATTCTGGAGTAATGAAAGATTCCATGGCCAAGGTGCGGGAGGGACTAGCCAAACGGAAAAAAGAACGTGAGGCTTCCCAAGGTTGGTTCGAATCCTGGTATAACAGTTCACCTTGGCTGACCACACTGATTTCTACCCTGCTGGGCCCCCTTCTCATTATTCTAGTTGCGATGACCTTCGGGCCTTATATTTTAAATCGGTTACTTGCCTTTATCAAAGGACGCATAAAACAGTACAGGTCATGATCTTAAGACAACATTTCAAACTTGATAATGAGGCTCATCTGTAAAAATGAGCCATAACTTCTATTTCAGGATTGCAAAGGTTACAATAGAAAATGGGGGAAATGGAGGGGCCAGGAAGCAATATTGATATTGACCCAAGGTATCAATATCAAATCACTTATGTGTGTTCTGTAGCTGTTTGGCCCCTTGTAGGGTCCAGCTTGACTCAAGGCCAGCCAGCCTACACTGAGGGTCCAGCTTGACTCAAAGCCAGCCAGCCAGCCTTTGCTGAGGGTCCAGCTTGACTCAAGGCCAGCCAACCTATGCTGAGGGTCCAGCTGTATCTAAAAACATTCCATTACCCCTACCCCTGGAATGTACTCACCCCTCCTAGCTAGCCTGCTAAATTCTGCTTTTACAAAAAAGATATAAAAAGCACTTGCACCTGCTTTCAGGGGTCGGCAGCTTGAAAGAGCTTGTCAGACCTCGATGTGCATCGATTCAATAAAATTCCTGTGTGTATTGCATCGACATGGGACTCCATTTCTCTCTGGGGACTCCGGGTATAGACTAGAGATCTTTCTGGAGGTCTCAGTCTTACAGATCAACCTTTTCGCCGTCTGCTATGAGTCAAGTTACTAGCATCAAAACTTGAAGGAAAAGAACAGTCCCGAAGTCTGGCTAGCCTCTCTCCTCAGGGTCTACTTGTGAAGTAGGAGGGGGTCTGCCCATCCTGGGGGGCGTCATCCACCTACACTGACCGCCTCCAAATTCCCATGACGATTTGGATTTGTCCAGGACCACTGATACCCATAGTCCCCATCCTCTGAAAACATAAAATCCACATATCACTGACTTACAGAATTCTGGAGAGTAATATGCCCCTTTTAGTGTCACAGTTCCAAGAAACAGAATTCCGCTCAGTCCAGCTTGAGAGGAGACATCGGGGAGAGCACATTTGTTTATTGTGCAGCTGCTGAGCTGTAGTGGGAAACCCAAGAGGGGGGATGCAGCCTTTCCCAGGAGAGAGCCAGCTGGTGGAGCTGGAGAGTCACTGTGATTCACTTTCGTGTCTCATCCCTGGCCCTGTCTGCATACCTGCTTCAGGGTGTGTCTCTATGGACTGCCATCTCCTGATCCTCAACCCACAGCTCATAACCACAGTGTACAAGGCATCGCCCCTGCAGCTACACAAGGAGCAACTGAGTAACCAGCGTGCCCCCAGTTCAACTCCAAATCCATGGAGAGGAAAAACTGACTCTCCAGCTTAGGTAAGGTGTCTTCCCTCTCCCAGTCAGCCGAAGAGGCTGCACCCTGCTGTGTAAACATGATTGCCCTGGACAGCCCAGAGCGTCCCAGGGACACAAGGTGCCATCCAACCTGTTGAACCAACACTGTTCAATACACTACTCTGCCTGTCCTAACCCTAGTCCTATACCGACACATACCAACCTTCCCTAGGGAACTAAACCAATCAAGGAGACAAGAGGAGAGGTTGGGGTCAAGGGATAGAGACAGAGACCCAGATAGCAAGCAGGAATGCCAAGGAAGAGGTGAGCCTGACATGTCAGCACTCAGCAGAGTAAAGCAGGAGGATTGCTGAGAGTTCAACTGCATAATGAGCTCAGGCTAGCCTGGACTATGTTGGTAAGCCTTGCCTAAAAGAAATAAAATTTAAAGAGTCAGGCTGGAGAGATGGCTCAAGTGAGAAATGTTTGCCATGTAGGCATGAGGGCTGAGTCAACCCTGAGCAGTCACGGAAAGACTGGGCCTGGTCCCAGCACAGTGGAGGCAGAGTCAGGAGGATCCTTGACGTTTGCTGGCTACCCAGTACAGTCAAGTTAGTGAGCTCCCAGTTCAGTGAGAGACTCTGTCTCAAAAAAAAGAATAGAAACTAATTAAGAAAGGCATTCAACATAAACTTGTGGCTACCACACACACGTGTGCTCATGTGTGCACGCATGCACATGCGCACACAAACACAAAGATCTTCAAAGAATCGTTTTATTGTGTATTTTGTATGTACAATGTGTGTTTGTGGGTGCACATGTGTGTGTGTGAGTGTGCACATGTGTGGAGGCCAGAGGTCATACTTGTGTTGTTCCCCAGAGACCACCCACCTACTTTTCCTAGTTTTCTTACCTGGATGTCACCAACTAGGCTGAGCTGGCTAGCCAGTGAGCCCCCAGGATGCAGGACAGAAACTGAGGACAACTAGAGAAGATAAACAGGACTGAGGCAGGAAAATGGTTGACACCCGGAGCAGAAGGGCAGAGCTGGCGCCATAGAAGTGCCAACCTGCTGAGCCAGACCAACATGGAAAACTGACCTTGTTTTCCTCTTCCTGTTCTGAAAGAAAAAAATGTTTTGGCTTTTTTTCCATTCTATATAACTATTTTTTTTTCATTCTATATAACTAATCAATCCAGATTTGCATAGTCTTGTCCCTTTTTTCTTTTTTGCCTCTTTATTTGGTTTGCTATACACACTGTAGACATATTTGCAATGTGCAACATGAAATTTTGAAATGCACATACATTGTGGAATAATTACACTGAGCTAATTAATATATAAATCACATCACATTTTGTCTCATTTCTTGTCATCTGCGTCTCATAGGCTGTTGTACTATGAAAAGTCAGCCATTGGTTTACATAAACGCGTATTATTTCTTTATTTTGATATTCTTGTTTATTTGTGGCAGGGTCTCACTCTGTAGTACAAGCTGGCCTGGAATTATGTGCACAGACCAACCTGGATTCAAATTCAGAGCTCCACCTGCCGCTGCCTCCCAAGTGGTAGGATCAAAGGTTCACACCACCACACCTTTCTTCAGAAAGTTTTATTGATTAAGTGAGGCTCTATCTATAAAGTCTGTGGGCTGAGCACATAGTAAGGATGCCTTCTGGTTAGTAACCCAAAGCCCTTGCCTACCCCTTCCAAAGCCAATGTCACTGTGAGAGTGAGGGCTACAGAAACAATGCAGGAAGCAGACACTCCCAGGCAGGGGGCAGTGTGTAACCCACTGTGTCCTTCAAGCAGATGAAGCCATCCAAACACAGAGCGCGCGCGCGCACACACACACACACACACACACACACACACACACACACACACACACACACACACCTTACTCTGGCCCCTGTGGATTGATTCTGTGCCTTTGTCAACGATACCCAGAGTCCTCAGGTGACCCAAAACATCACCATTTAGGATAAATATTTCACCCCCTAATGATTTTTCCCATGTCAGCATGAGCCCATGGTAATTCTGCTATCGCTGCTAAATACCACTGTTTACTCAGGAATTATATATGTTCATCTCAGCATATTGTGTGTGCGTGCGCGCACACACCTAATGCATGTGTGTATATGAGTGTGCGAGAGAGAGCACCTGTGTGCACACGTGCATATGTGTGTGCATGTGCATGCCTCTGTGTGTGTGTGTGAGAAGGTGCATGTGTCTGCATGTTTGTAGAGATCAGAGGACTACCTCAGGTGTCATTCCCAAGTTGCTGTCCATAATTTGTTCTTGACAAGGTCTCAGTGACCTGAAATGTACCAAGTAGGCTAACCGGACTGCCCAGCAAGACTCAGGGATCCCTCTGTCCCCACTTCCCTCCCGAGTCCCTGTTGCTGGGGTTACACGTGCCTGCCACCACATCACTCTTGTTTTGTTCTGTTTTCGAACAGATTCTAGGGATGGAACGCAGGCCCTTGTGCTTGCAGCTCACGAACTTCACCAGCTGAACTCTCTCTCCCTCAGCTCCCAGTTCACCCACTTTAGAGCAAGATGACGTGAAAGGCCCCAACAAGGAGACAAAGACCCTCACGTCCCCTCCAGAAGGACAGATGCAAAGCTCTGTGACCAGAGACTTCCCTCTTGCCACAAGACAGCTCTAACTTGAGGCCCACATAACCAGCTGTCTCATTTTACAGACCTCCGGCTGGCTCCGCAGCTTCATGAATCAATGCCTTCCTTCTAGAAAAAAAAATGAGCTGCTAAGCAGCAGAAGACGAGATGTAATATGAATAAATTAATAAAATTAAAAAAAAAAGAAAAACTAGATAGACACAGAACCTCAGAGTTAACCAGCCAGGATCCACCTGCACCCGTGGGCTGCTTGTTAAGACAGCTCACTGAGGTTCTGATAATGCTTTAAAATGTTTCCTGCCATTTCATTTTCTTTTGTAATCAGCTGAAGCTAAGTTTTGGGAAACTCAGTGTTAAAAGTTACCTCTGCGTATGTTGGGTACAATGTAATCCCAGAACTGGGGAAGCTAAGGCAGAGGTGCAGGTGAGTTTGAGGTCAGCCTGGTCTACATAGAGAGCCCCAATCTGGGGAAAAAAAAGTCAACTAAGAGTAACGCTCTACATGATACATTGTAAGACTTGAAGAGTGCTAGGCCAAATGTCCAGGGTCAGCTCCTAAGAGGACTGGACCAACCCTGCCCTCGCTCTATATTACTTTAGTGACCTCTGGGTTCTGTAATGCAGTCATTTGAAGGAAAAGTGAGGAAAATAAAACAATAGATGAAGAAAGGGAGCCCAAGTTGTGGCAGCATCCTTAAAATGGCTCCTTAGGCAGGAAATGGGCTGTACCACCCATGATGCTCAGCTTAGAATCAGTGAGGTCAGCTGTCTAAAGGAACATAGGATGCCCTATGTGCCAGAAAAGATGATTAAATCACTGCATGGTTTCCACAGGGAGTAGGTTTTTAATACTGCATGGTTTCCACAGTAGGCTTTAACCAGCAGTTCAACTTGACCAAATATGTGTTCCATAAATGTTTAAATAAATTTATACAGAAGGATCCTATGAACATAAAAGTCCCAGCTATCTGTATTTTTTTTTTTTTTGCAGACTCATCAAAGCACAGACCTCCATCTCTGTGAAGCTATACGACCAGACCAGCTGCTCGACTCTGCATTGTGCCATGTGCGCACTAAGCACTGTGGTGTGGGCACATTTCCACACATGTGAACAGAGATGCTCACACACCTTCCAGCCTTAGTGACCACAGAAAATTCTGATGTATCGAGGTCCATTGAGCCATTTCAGCTGCTAAATATTTAGACATTTTTCATCTTCCCCTGTTATGCACGTGCTCCATATCTATCCTGTACACATGGCTTTATTTTATCATTGGATTATTACCTTAGGACAGAATCCCGAAAGGAGGGCTGCCAAGTCAGAGGGTATGAAGGGCTGCACGGTCCTCATTACAAATCTCTGGCTTGTACTTCAAGGAAAAGGACAATTACAGCATGTCATGCGGCTTCTCTCTGCAGAACCAAGGAGTTCATATATCTTATTTATTTTGACTAATATAATGTTGATACTCCATAGCTGTTCAAATTTCTATTTCTTTCATCTTATTCAGAAGAAACACTTTTTTAGATCAGTTCATTGTGTGTATGTTTCCATGTGTGTGCACACGTGTGGGGAGAATGCACATGCACATGTGTGTGCATGCATGAGGGAGACCAGAAGTCAATGCTTAGTGTCTTCCTTAATCATGTCCCACCTTGTTTTCTTGGACGGGTCTCACTACGTAGCTCTAGCTGACCTAGAACTCACTATGTAGGACCAGACTAGTCTAGAACTCACAGCAATCCACCTGCCTCTATCTCTGCCTCCTGTGTGCTGAGATTAAAGGCTCACACCACCACACCTGGTTTAGGAGAAATGGCTCCATGGTGAAGAGCATTTGCTGCTCTTACAGAGGACCCAGGTTCAGTTCCCAGAATTCAAATGGTAGCAACACCGTCTTCTGGCCTCCATGGGCATCAAGCATGCTTGTGGTACACACACATACGTTCAGGCAAAACACTCATACACATAAAACTAACATGTTTCTTTTAAAAATGTGTGTGTGTGTGTGTGCGTGCACACGTGCACATATATGTATGCCATGTGTGAGTGAGGTGCTCAAGGGGCCAGAGGACATCAGTCCCATGAAGGTGGAGCTATAGGTCAGTTGTAAGCCACCTACCATGCATGCTAGAACCTGAACTCAGGTCCTCTGGGAGAGCAGCCAGTGCGCTAACCACTGAACCACCTGCCCTGCCCTTCCACCTTGATTTTTGAGACATGGGGACTCGTTGAAGCTAGCCAGAAAACCCCAGAGTCCCCTCATCTTTCTGCCCTAGCGTTGGAATTGCAGGTACCACCCATGCCCAGCTTTTATCAGGTCCTAGGAATCACACATTTTAAAGACTGAGCCATCTTGCCAGTCTCTAGTTTACTGTTTTAAAACAGTAAAGCAAAACAAAAACAAAAACAAAACCAACAACAAAAACAACAACAAAAACAAAACAAAACAAAAAAACAGATTTCCACAGAGGAAATCTATCCACCATGCTGATATGGCACCACAGGCACTGTAAGTTGTAACTTATAAAATGTATAAATAAAAGATGCTATGAATAAAAGATGCTTCTTTATGTTTGAACTGTATCTTCATAGCCTTCATGAGTTGTCAAATGAAATTCAAATGAAAACCGAATAATTCTTTACCTACATGGGGCTGTAAGCCTTATTTATAATACTTGAAATAATTTTCTAATTTTTTATCTCAAATGTTCTTTTACCTGCCAAAATCACAATCCTTTTGATTGATTTAATTCATATCATTTCTGATGATATCACCTCTTACTTTAAATATCACATAAATATTAATGTGTTTATGATCTTCATAGATAGATATAAATATGCTCTTGTACCCTTTTTATATTTTATGATTTATTTATTATTTATGTATGTACATGGGTGTTTTGTCTGTGTGTGCGTTTGTGTACCACATTATGCCTGGTGAATGAGATCCCACTGTGTTGTGGGCTGCCATGTGGATGCTGGGGTCCAAACCCTGGTTCTCTGGAAGAGCAGCCAGTGCTCTTAACCACTGAGCTATCTCCACAGCTGCGTTTTATCCCTTTTTATTTCTTTATAGTTTGCCTTACTGTCACTTGTTAGGTCAATTTCCTTAGTGCCTGGACTTCTACAATATGTGGTCAGCGTCTGCCTTTGTAACGTTAATGGAAAATGAGAGTGTCTATTTGTACGGTTGGGACAAATTGGTGCAGAAGAGCTGAAAATTCAGTAACTAGAAAGACTGGACACAAAGCTTTCCATACTCATCTGAGGAGGAGGGCACGTGGGGGGGGCAGGGTATTTACCAATGTGTGAAACTATAATGATCTCAAAATTAAAAGCTCAAATGAGAAAGCCGCTTTAAAAGTGCATGACAGATTCATAAAATGTTTACTTTGAACTCTGTAGACTTCCAAGTTCACATCCTGAACTTCTAACAAAAGCCTAGAAGCTTGGAGCACAGCTAGAATTATCATTAGCTACCCACCCACCCTGACTAGTCTGGTCAAGAGACCCCAGGCGGTGAAGTCCTTAACCTCAGCTTCTCCTTGTTTTCTGGCTGCACTGGGAAGGCCCAAGGCTGCTTTAGAAGTCTACCAGAGAACTCCTACAGGTGATAAACACCTTCAGCAAATTGGCAGGATACAAAATAAACTCAAAAAAGTCAGTAGCTTTCATATATACAAATGACAAACAGGCAGAGGAAGAAATTAGGAAAATTACTCCCTTCATGATAGCCACAAGCAATATAAAATATCTAGGAATAACCCTAACCAAGCAAGTGAAGGACTTATTTGAAAAAAAAACTTTAACTCTCTGAAGAAAGAGATTGAAGATGACATCAGAAGATGGAGGGATCTACCTTGTTCATGGATCGGGAGAATTAACATAGTAAAAATGGCCATCTTACCAAAAGCAATTTACAGATTCAATGCAATCCCTATCAGAATACCTACAAAATATTTTGAAGATATTGAAAGAACAATTCTCAACTTCATATGGAGAAATAAAAAGCTCAGAATAGCAAAAACAATCCTATACAATAAAAGATCCTCTGGAAAAATCTCCATACCTGATCTCAAGCTGTACTATAGAGCAACAGTAATTAAAACAGCATGGTACTGGCACAGCAATAGGCTGGTGGATCAATGGAATCGAACTGAAGAACCGGAGATGAATCCACACACATTTGGTCACTTGATTTTTGACAAAGAAGCCAAATCCATTCAATGGAAAAACGATAGCATCTTCAACAAATGGTGCTGGTCTAACTGGATGTCTACATGTAGAAAAATGCAATTAGACCCCTATTTGTCACCATGCACAAAACTCAAGTTCAAGTGGATTAAAGACCTCAACCTAAAACCAGAGACATTAATTCAGTTAGAGGAAAAAGTGGGGAAGAGCCTGGAACACATAGGCACAGGAGACAACTTCCTGAACAGAACACCAACAGCCCAGGCCTTAACGTCAACAATTAATAAATGGGACCTCATGAGGCTGAGAAGCTTCTGTAAGGCAGGTGACACTGTCAAGAGAACAAAGCGACAGCCTACAGACTGGGAAAAGATCTTCACCAACCCTTCATCTGACAAAGGTCTAATATCCAAAAATATATAAATAACTCAAGAAATTAAACGCCACCAAACCAAATAACCCAATAGAGAAATGGGGCTCGGAACTAAACAGAGAATTCTCAACAGAGGACTATCAAATGGCAGAGAAACACTTAAAGAAACGCTCAACCTCCTTAGTCATCAGAGAAATGCAAATCAAAACGACACTGAGATTCCATCTTACACCCATCAGAATGGCTAAGATCAATAACTCAACTGACACCACATGCTGGCAAGGATGTGGAAACAGAGAAACACTCCTTCATTGCTGGTAGGAATGCAAACTAGCACAACCACTTTGGAAAGCTATCTGGTGCTTTCTCAGAAAAATAGGAACAGGGCTTCCTCAAGACCCAGCTATTCCACTCCTTGGAATATACCCAGAAGATGCTCTACCACACAACAGGGACATATGCTCAACCATGTTCATAGCTGCCTTATTCATAATAGCCAGAACATGGAAACAGCCTACGTGTCCCTCAGTAGAAGAATGGATAAAGAAACTGTGGTACATACACTATGGAATACTATTCAGCTATTAAAAACAAGGAACTCTCAAAATCTGTGGACAAATGGATTGAACTAGAAATTATCATGAGTGAGTTCACCCAGAAGCAAAAAGATTTAAATGGTATATACTCACTTATATCGACACTAGTCCAAGGGGTATATCCCCATGAACAACTTTACCTACCAGGAAAGTGGGTCAGAGGGGAGAACATCCTATTGAGACTTTAGGTGAGAGAAGCCTGGGAGAATGAGGAAATAGAAGGATCCAGAGGGTCCTGGAAAACTACAAGAGGAACTGTATAACAGGCGGATCTGGGCCCTGGGGTCCTCCTCAAACTATGGCACCAGTCAAGGAAAATATAGGCAGTAAGCTTCGAACCCCTACCCAGACTAGCCGATGGACAGGACATTCTCCACCGTTAAGTGGAGAAGGAGATCTGACATTCACACAAATTCTGGTGCCCCATATTTGACCATGTTCCCTGGATGGGGAGGCCTGGTTGCACTCAGAGGAAGGATAACAGGTCACCAAGAAGAGACTTGATACCCTATGAGCATATACAGGGGGAGGAGGTCCCCCTCAGTCACAGACATAGGGAAGGGGAGTAGGAGGGAAGCTGGAGGGAGAGAGGAATGGGAGGATACAAGGGATGGGATAACAATTGAGATGTAATATGAATAAATTAATAAAAAAAAGAAGTGCTACTTTGTAAACAAATTAAGAAATAATTCATTAAGGACCCAGAGCCATCCAGCAGGAAAGTGGCACCCGCTGTTAAGTAAACAACTTCCCTCAGAGAAAAGCTGTGTGTCTGAGCTAAGGGCTCCTTCCCATTGCTACAGGCCAGGTTTACCTATTGAAGCTGGAGAGCTGGTTTCTATTTCAGCAGAACTGTGTGGTGGTGCATAAATTAACTTTTAAGTGTTCTGTCCCTGAAAAGTATTGCTGGTTCCTGAGAAATACATTGTTTCTGTTTGTTTGTTTGTTTGTTTCTTTGTTTAAATCTCCCCCATTGTTTTTCCCAGTTAGTTGCTAAGACTAGCCTAGGCCAGTGAGACACAAGGCCTGGCTGCCTTCTGCTTCTGTGAAAACCAGCGAAGTGCTCCCTGGCCTGGCCATCTGGGACCCTGCACTTGAGGCTCTGCCCTCATTGCTACCAGTGCTCCGTCCCAGAAGCCTCAGAACCCTGGCACAATCCCGCTTTCCTGGTCTGCTTCTCTGTTGCTGTAGTGCAACACTGACGAAAACCAACTTAGGGAAGAAAAGGTTCATTTCAACTTACATCTCCCAGGTCAGAGTTGATCAGAGAGAAGCCGGGACAGGAACCAACCGGAGCAGAGACGATGGAGGACCGCGGTTTACTGGCTCACTCCCAAGGCTTGCTCAGTTTGCTTTCTTATGCAACCCAGGACAACCTGCCCAGGGGTAACACCGCCCACAGTGATCTGGGCTGTCTCACATGAGTCATTAATCAAGAAAATGCACCAAAGACACGTGGAGGCAGTTTCCCCAATTTGAGGCTCCGTCTTCCCAGGTGATTCTAGCTAGTAACAAGTTGAGGAAAACTAGGCAGCTAGCCATTAGGAGCCAGAAGTCCTGCGATATCGCTGCCCTCTTGAAACTTTACAGCAACTCACCATGTGTCGGTTTCCTCGTCAGCACAATGGGTGAGATAACGCCTACCTGAAGACTGCTGAGAAAATACCTAGTTTCTTCCTGTGTCTTCCCCTGGGTTGGAGGATTTTGCTGTCCTGCATATACCAATTGGCTCCCAATCTGCTGAAGGCTGAAAAAAAAAAAAAAAAACCAGAGCACCCCCTGTCCAGTGCCTCTGTGCTCTCTCAACACACCCTCTTCCCGCACACAGATCCATCATCACCAGTGCAGCCAGGCTCTGCAGCCACCATTAGAAGCTGACAAGTGTGCTGATGGCTGGCACTCCAGTCTGGGTATAAGAGTAGAGGGTTGGGGGGAAGGGGGGGAAAGGGAGGGTATATGCCCAGAACCTCAACCTGTCTACCTCTTCCAGATTATAGCAGTACTTCCAGTTGGTTGCCCTCCCAACACACACACACACACACACACACACACACACACACACACACACGTAGTTATCACCGATGTCATACCCTGGTCAAAGAAGCAAAAAGACCCCTGCATGCCCATAGCCTCTGCTTGTCAAGGTACCATTGCTGAACTGCCTGTCCACGCCCTGCTTAATCAGCCTCAGGGGCCACGAACAACATCCAAGCAGTCTGTCCTCCTCACATGTATACCTCATCACTCTGCTCCATACACTTACAGTATGTGTGCGAGCACATGCACACACACATGCAGTATGTATGTGAGCAAATGCACACACACGCATGCTGTATGTTTGTGAGCATGTGCACACATGCATACTGCGCCTCACCCAGATCTCTTTCAGCAGGTTCAGGTGCTGGTCTTCAGTTCCTCTTATGGGGAGGAACAGGACAGCAGATGCCTGCTATGTTTGACTTCTCCAAGAGCTTCAGGTATCAGGAAGCAAGAACCACAAACGTTCTCCACAGAGGGCCGGGGAAACAGAATTCTACTTAGTTTTGTAAACTTTGGCAAGTCACTTGTCTCTGTGCCTCAGTATCCTCCTCTGAAAATGAAGCTAACAGCAGTATTACTCAGTAAAGATAATACACAATGTATGTACTATATTGGTTTGCTATGGCTGCCACAACAAATATTGTCAACCGAGTAGATTAAATGACTGAAATTTATTGTCTCACAGTAGAAGGGGCCCGAAGTCTGAGATCAAGGCGTTGGCAGGGCTGGATCCCCCCGGGGACTGTGAGGAAAGGATATGTTCCAAGTCCTCCTCTGTTTGTGGTGGCTCCCTTCTCCTGCGCCCCACCCTCTCTGTCCCCCCCCCCTGCATGCCTGCCTGGGTGTTCATAATTTCCCTTTCATAAGCACGTCCATTCACACTGGAGTAACAACCACGTCCTAGCGACCTCACTCTAACTTGATGCCTCTCTAAAGACCCTACTCTCAAACAAGACCACATTCTGAGGGCCGAGGGGCTAGATACAGTTCAGCTCCCCACACTCCTCTGTGGATTCTGCTCCCCACACTCCTCTGTGGATTCTGCTCCCACACTTATCCGTGGATTCAATTAAGTTCGCTTCTGCAAAGTGCTTAGTTCAGTGCCCGGCTTGCATTGCACACTCTCCCATGATGATAATGGTGACAGTTAATTACATAAACTCAGTGATGTTTGTGCCCTGTGCTAATGATATGGAACATAGGAAACGGTTATGAAACAAACTATAAAGAGCTTTATAACACACAAAAGGTGCAAGAAAAAATAAAATTCAGCCAAAAGTGTTCACTTGCCGTTTGTTGGGGGTGTATGGAGCACTTGAGCCTCCTTTGTACAAAGCAGAAACGGGTTGTAACACAAAATGACCTGACGTTTTTGTGTTTGGTTTGTTATATGATTATTTTCTATTAATTTATTTATTTATTCACCTTATATCCCATTTGTAGCCTCCTCCCTCCTCTCCTGGCAGTCCCACTCTCTCTCCTCATCCCCCCTCCCTATCTCCCCTCCTATATTCCTAGGAAAAGGGGAGATCCCCTACTGCCCCCCAGATCATCAATTTGCATCAGGACTGAGTTCATCCTCTTCCCCTGTGGCCTGACAAGGCAGCCCCACCAGGGGGAGGTGATAAAAAAGCAGTCAACAGAGTCCATGTCAGGGACAGCCCCCCTCCCCTTACTAAACGACCCACATGAAGCCTGAGCTGCCCATCAGCTACATCTGTGTAGGGGGCCTCGGTCAAGTCCTTGGTTGGTGCTTCAGACTCCACAGGCCCCTCTGGAGCCTGGATAGTTGGCTCTGTTGGCCTTGTGGAGCTCTTGTCACCTCTGGGAATGACCTGACTTTTAAACAGCTTTGTAACAAATGTTGGTCCCATCGCATCTGCAAGGGACACTTCCCATGCTTACCTCACTAGAATGCCTCAACAAAAACAAAACCAACCCCAACAGGAAAATCCTCAGGAATAGGGAGAATGGGTCTTCTTGCCTCAAGGAATCTCCTTTTTCTTTACATCCTTGCTCTCAGATCATGGGGCCCAGAAGGAAGGCGAGGAAGTCTTTGACTACACTGGAAGCTAAGGCTCAGGAGAGTTCCTGGAACAAACCCCATGATCTTATGTCCATTTCCCAGGGGTCCATCAGAAAGCTCTGTGGCCTGGCCTGGCTGGCCAGAAGGAAGCGGAAATGATGTCCCCCCCATCCCCCCATCCCCCCCAAGGGAGCCTTGTCCCGAATGCTGAGGCTAAGTGTGAAGAATGACCCTTCCAGTCCTGGCACCCAGCAGGGACCCAGGCACAGAAACACCTCGGAGTCACTGTTAACTACTTTAAATTTTTTTATATTAATATCTGATCTTTACACATTTGGAAATCTTTGATGCTTGCCAATGTTTTCAAAGCCCCAGATGTTTCAGACTCTCTGCTGGTGAGCAAAGGCTTTTCTGTAGTTGCATGCTCTGATCCTGACTTTGGCCCCTGTGCTGGACACACAAATTGGAGTTACCCAAGAGGAGGAAACCTTGATTGAGAAAATGCCTCCATCAGATCTGGCTGTAGGCAAGCCAGTAAAGAATTGTCTTCTTAGTGATTGATGGAGAGGGCCCAGCCCATTGTGGGTGGGGACATCCCTGGGCTGGTGGTCCTGAGTTCTATCAGAAAGCAGGCTGAGCAAGCCATGAGGAGCAAACCAGGAAACAGCATCCCTCCACGGCCTCTGCATCAGCTCCTGCCTCCAGGATCCTGGCCTGTTTGAGTTCCTGTCCTGACGTCCTTCAATGATGAACAGTGTGTGTAAGCCAAATAAGCCCTTTCCTCCCCAGGTTGCTTTGGTCACAGTGTCTCATGACAGCAATATCAACCCTAAGACAGTGTTGGGGACAGTAGGCCATATGGCCCAGTGTTCAGCCATCTTGTCAGAGCCTGCACCTTTAGGCTTCTATTTCTCCAGCAGTCTGTCATTTACCAGAAACCAGCTGACCCTGTCGTGGTTGGCAGTTAGACTAAAGATAATATTAAGATGGAGCCGCCCTGTTGTGGTTTATTGTGGGGGACAGTCATTCTAAGACCCCCAAGCTCATAGTAAGAGCTACTCCTTTCTGGCTATAAACTAGCTTTTCCAGTAAGACTACTGGTAAAATCAGATTAAAGGCCAGCTGCCTGTGAGCAGCAGTTCCAGGAACTTGTTCCTGACTAACCAGGTCTTTTACAATCTCTCTCTCTCTCTCTCTCTCCCCCCCCCCCCCCTCTCTCTCTCTCATTTCTCCCCCTTCTGTGGTTATAGAGCAGATTTTCAGGGTTTTCAAGCTGGCCTTACTTACACAAAGGACATCCCAAGTTATCTCTAATTCTTGTAGGCTAGCCTGTCTCTCTCTAGGGTTGATTCTTGTAGGCTAGCCTGTCTCTGTCTAGGGTTGCCAAAAAGTTGACAAGAGGGATGTAAAGAAATAACAACCTAGAGGAAGGCCAGCCTGAAAACCCTGAAAATCTGTGCCCATTGCTTTTAATATCCCAAGAACATGAGAGAAAAGGACTTTTAGGGAGGCTTCCTGCCCAGAGGCAAGTCTGGACATCTAAGCAGCAGGCGTGCGGATAACAGCCCTGCGGACAACAACAGTGCGGACAGCAGGCGTGCGGACAACAGCCTTGCGGACAATAACAGTCTGGACAGCACCTGTGCGGACAACAGCAGTGCGGACAACAGCCTTGCGGACAATAACACTCTGGACAGCACCTGTGCGGACAACAGCAGTGCGGACAACAGCAGTGCGGACAACAACTGTGCGGACAACAGCCTTGTGGACAATAACAGTCTGGACAGCACCTGTGCGGACAACAGGCGTGCGGACAACAGCTGTGCGGACAACAGCTGTGCGGACAACAGCTGTGCGGACAACAGCAGTGCAGACAGCTGCTGTGCGGATAACCGCCTTGTGGACAATAACAGTCTGGACAGCACCTGTGGGGACAACAGCTGTGCGGACAACAACAGTGCGGACAGCAGGCGTGCGGACAACAGCCTTGTGGACAATAACAGTCTGGACAGCACCTGTGCGGACAGCAGGCGTGCGGACAACAGCTGTGCGGACAACAGCTGTGCGGACAGCAGGCGTGCGGACAACAGCAGTGCGGACAACAGCTGTGCGGACAACAGCAGTGCAGACAGCTGCTGTGCGGATAACCGCCTTGTGGACAATAACAGTCTGGACATCACCTGTGGGGACAACAGCAGTGCGGACAACAGCTGTGCGGACAGCAGGCGTGCGGACAACAGCTGTGCGGACAACAGCAGTGCAGACAGCTGCTGTGCGGATAACAGCCTTGCGGACAACAACAGTGCGGACAGCAGGCGTGCGGACAACAGCCTTGTGGACAATAACAGTCTGGACAGCACCTGTGGGGACAACAGCAGTGCGGACAACAACAGTGCGGACAGCAGGCGTGCGGACAACAGCCTTGTGGACAATAACAGTCTGGACAGCACCTGTGCGGACAGCAGGCGTGCGGACAACAGCTGTGCGGACAGCAGGCGTGCGGACAACAGCAGTGCGGACAACAGCTGTGCGGACAACAGCAGTGCAGACAGCTGCTGTGCGGATAACCGCCTTGTGGACAATAACAGTCTGGACATCACCTGTGGGGACAACAGCAGTGCGGACAACAGCTGTGCGGACAGCAGGCGTGCGGACAACAGCAGTGCGGACAACAGCTGTGCGGACAACAGCAGTGCAGACAGCTGCTGTGCGGATAACAGCCTTGCGGACAACAACAGTGCGGACAGCAGGCGTGCGGACAACAGCCTTGCGGACAACAACAGTCTGGACAGCACCTGTGCGGACCGCAGGCGTGCGGACAACAGCTGTGCGGACAACAACTGTGCGGACAGCAGGCGTGCGGACAACAGCAGTGCGGACAACAGCTGTGCGGACAACAGCTGTGCGGACAACAGCAGTGCGGACAACAGCCTTGCGGACAACAACAGTGCGGACAGCAGGCGTGCGGACAACAGCCTTGCGGACAATAACAGTCTGGACAGCACCTGTGCGGACAACAGCAGTGCGGACAACAACAGTGCGGACAGCAGGCGTGCGGACAACAGCCTTGTGGACAATAACAGTCTGGACATCACCTGTGCAGACTGCAGGCGTGCGGACAACAGCAGTGCGGACAGCAGCTGTGCGGACAACAGCAGTGCAGACAGCTGCTGTGCGGATAACAGCCTTGCGGACAACAACAGTGCGGACAGCAGGCGTGCGGACAACAGCAGTGCGGACAGCAGCTGTGCGGACAACAGGTGTGCGGACAACAACAGTGCGGACAGCAGGCGTGCGGACAACAGCCTTGTGGACAATAACAGTCTGGACAGCACCTGTGCGGACAGCAGGCGTGCGGACAACAGCAGTGCGGACAACAGCAGTGCGGACAACAGCTGTGCGGACAACAGCAGTGCAGACAGCTGCTGTGCGGATAACAGCCTTGCGGACAACAACAGTGCGGACAGTAGGCGTGCGGACAACAGCCTTGTGGACAATAACAGTCTGGACATCACCTGTGCGGACAGCAGGCGTGCGGACAACAGCAGTGCGGACAACAGCTGTGCGGACAACAGCAGTGCAGACAGCTGCTGTGCGGATAACAGCCTTGCGGACAACAACAGTGCGGACAGCAGGCGTGCGGACAACAGCCTTGTGGACAATAACAGTCTGGACAACACCTGTGCGGACAGGAGCCGTGCGGACAACAGCAGTGCGGACAACAGCTGTGCGGACAACAGCAGTGCAGACAGCTGCTGTGCGGATAACAGCCTTGCGGACAACAACAGTGCGGACAGCAGGCGTGCGGACAACAGCCTTGTGGACAATAACAGTCTGGACAGCACCTGTGCGGACAGCAGGCGTGCGGACAACAGCAGTGCGGACAACAGCTGTGCGGACAACAGCTGTGCGGACAACAGCAGTGCAGACAGCTGCTGTGCGGATAACAGCCTTGCGGACAACAACAGTGCGGAGAGCAGGCGTGCGGACAACAGCCTTGTGGACAATAACAGTCTGGACAGCACCTGTGCGGACAGCAGGCGTGCGGACAACAGCAGTGCGGACAACAGTTGTGCGGACAACAGCTGTGCGGACAACAGCAGTGCAGACAGCTGCTGTGCGGATAACCGCCTTGTGGACAATAACAGTCTGGACATCACCTGTGGGGACAACAGGTGTGCGGACAACAACAGTGCGGACAGCAGGCGTGCGGACAACAGCCTTGTGGACAATAACAGTCTGGACAGCACCTGTGCGGACAGCAGGCGTGCGGACAGCAGGCGTGCGGACAACAGCTGTGCGGACAATAACAGTCTGGACAGCACCTGTGCGGACAGCAGGTGTGCAGACAACAGCAGTGCGGACAACAGCTGTGCGGACAGGAGGCGTGCGGACAACAGCTGTGCGGACAACATCAGTGCAGACAGCTGCTGTGTGGATAACAGCCTTGCGGACAACAACAGTGCGGACAGCAGGCGTGCGGACAACAGCCTTGTGGACAATAACAGTCTGGACAGCACCTGTGCGGACAACAGCAGTGCGGACAACAACAGTGCGGACAGCAGGCGTGCGGACAACAGCCTTGTGGACAATAACAGTCTGGACAGCACCTGTGCGGACAGCACCTGTGCGGACAGCAGGCGTGCGGACAACAGCAGTGCGGACAACAGCTGTGCGGACAACAGCAGTGCAGACAGCTGCTGTGCGGATAACAGCCTTGTGGACAATAACAGTCTGGACAGCACCTGTGGGGACAACAGCAGTGCGGACAACAACAGTGCAGACAGCAGGCATGCGGACAACAGCCTTGTGGACAATAACAGTCTGGACATCACCTGTGCAGACTGCAGGCGTGCGGACAACAGCAGTGCGGACAGCAGCTGTGCGGACAACAGCAGTGCAGACAGCTGCTGTGCGGATAACAGCCTTGCGGACAACAACAGTGCGGACAGCAGGCGTGCGGACAACAGCAGTGCGGACAGCAGCTGTGCGGACAACAGGTGTGCGGACAACAACAGTGCGGACAGCAGGCGTGCGGACAACAGCCTTGTGGACAATAACAGTCTGGACAGCACCTGTGCGGACAGCAGGCGTGCGGACAACAGCAGTGCGGACAACAGCAGTGCGGACAACAGCTGTGCGGACAACAGCAGTGCAGACAGCTGCTGTGCGGATAACAGCCTTGCGGACAACAACAGTGCGGACAGTAGGCGTGCGGACAACAGCCTTGTGGACAATAACAGTCTGGACATCACCTGTGCAGACAGCAGGCGTGCGGACAACAGCAGTGCGGACAACAGCTGTGCGGACAACAGCTGTGCGGACAACAGCAGTGCAGACAGCTGCTGTGCGGATAACCACCTTGTGGACAATAACAGTCTGGACAGCACCTGTGGGGACAACAGCAGTGCGGACAACAACAGTGCAGACAGCAGGCGTGCGGACAACAGCCTTGTGGACAATAACAGTCTGGACATCACCTGTGCAGACTGCAGGCGTGCGGACAACAGCAGTGCGGACAGCAGCTGTGCGGACAACAGCAGTGCAGACAGCTGCTGTGCGGATAACAGCCTTGCGGACAACAACAGTGCGGACAGCAGGCGTGCGGACAACAGCAGTGCGGACAGCAGCTGTGCGGACAACAGGTGTGCGGACAACAACAGTGCGGACAGCAGGCGTGCGGACAACAGCCTTGTGGACAATAACAGTCTGGACAGCACCTGTGCGGACAGCAGGCGTGCGGACAACAGCAGTGCGGACAACAGCAGTGCGGACAACAGCTGTGCGGACAACAGCAGTGCAGACAGCTGCTGTGCGGATAACAGCCTTGCGGACAACAACAGTGCGGACAGTAGGCGTGCGGACAACAGCCTTGTGGACAATAACAGTCTGGACATCACCTGTGCAGACAGCAGGCGTGCGGACAACAGCAGTGCGGACAACAGCTGTGCGGACAACAGCAGTGCAGACAGCTGCTGTGCGGATAACAGCCTTGCGGACAACAACAGTGCGGACAGCAGGCGTGCGGACAACAGCCTTGTGGACAATAACAGTCTGGACAACACCTGTGCGGACAGGAGGCGTGCGGACAACAGCAGTGCGGACAACAGCTGTGCGGACAACAGCAGTGCAGACAGCTGCTGTGCGGATAACAGCCTTGCGGACAACAACAGTGCGGACAGCAGGCGTGCGGACAACAGCCTTGTGGACAATAACAGTCTGGACATCACCTGTGCGGACAGCAGGCGTGCGGACAACAGCAGTGCGGACAGCAGCTGTGCGGACAACAGCTGTGCGGACAACAACAGTGCGGACAGCAGGCGTGCGGACAACAGCCTTGTGGACAATAACAGTCTGGACAACACCTGTGCGGACAGGAGGCGTGCGGACAACAGCAGTGCGGACAACAGCTGTGCGGACAACAGCAGTGCAGACAGCTGCTGTGCGGATAACAGCCTTGCGGACAACAACAGTGCGGACAGCAGGCGTGCGGACAACAGCCTTGTGGACAATAACAGTCTGGACAGCACCTGTGCGGACAGCAGGCGTGCGGACAACAGCAGTGCGGACAACAGCTGTGCGGACAACAGCTGTGCGGACAACAGCAGTGCAGACAGCTGCTGTGCGGATAACAGCCTTGCGGACAACAACAGTGCGGAGAGCAGGCGTGCGGACAACAGCCTTGTGGACAATAACAGTCTGGACAGCACCTGTGCGGACAGCAGGCGTGCGGACAACAGCAGTGCGGACAACAGTTGTGCGGACAACAGCTGTGCGGACAACAGCAGTGCAGACAGCTGCTGTGCGGATAACCACCTTGTGGACAATAACAGTCTGGACAGCACCTGTGGGGACAACAGCTGTGCGGACAACAACAGTGCGGACAGCAGGCGTGCGGACAACAGCCTTGTGGACAATAACAGTCTGGACAGCACCTGTGCGGACAGCAGGCGTGCGGACAGCAGGCGTGCGGACAACAGCTGTGCGGACAATAACAGTCTGGACAGCACCTGTGCGGACAGCAGGTGTGCAGACAACAGCAGTGTGGACAACAGCTGTGCGGACAGGAGGCGTGCGGACAACAGCTGTGCGGACAACAGCAGTGCAGACAGCTGCTGTGTGGATAACAGCCTTGCGGACAACAACAGTGCGGACAGCAGGCGTGCGGACAACAGCCTTGTGGACAATAACAGTCTGGACAGCACCTGTGCGGACAACAGCAGTGCGGACAACAACAGTGCGGACAGCAGGCGTGCGGACAACAGCCTTGCGGACAATAACAGTCTGGACAGCACCTGTGCGGACAGCACCTGTGCGGACAGCAGGCGTGCGGACAACAGCAGTGCGGACAACAGCAGTGCGGACAACAGCAGTGCAGACAGCTGCTGTGCGGATAACAGCCTTGCGGACAACAACAGTGCGGAGAGCAGGCGTGCGGACAACAGCCTTGTGGACAATAACAGTCTGGACAGCACCTGTGCGGACAGCAGGCGTGCGGACAACAGCAGTGCGGACAACAGTTGTGCGGACAACAGCTGTGCGGACAACAGCAGTGCAGACAGCTGCTGTGCGGATAACAGCCTTGCGGACAACAACAGTGCGGACAGCAGGCGTGCGGACAACAGCCTTGCGGACAATAACAGTCTGGACAGCACCTGTGCGGACAGCAGGCGTGCGGACAACAGCAGTGCGGACAACAGCTGTGCGGACAACAGCTGTGCGGACAACAGCAGTGCAGACAGCTGCTGTGCGGATAACAGCCTTGCGGACAACAACAGTGCGGACAGTAGGCGTGCGGACAACAGCCTTGTGGACAATAACAGTCTGGACATCACCTGTGCAGACAGCAGGCGTGCGGACAACAGCAGTGCGGACAACAGCTGTGCGGACAACAGCAGTGCAGACAGCTGCTGTGCGGATAACCACCTTGTGGACAATAACAGTCTGGACAGCACCTGTGGGGACAACAGCTGTGCGGACAGGAGGCGTGCGGACAACAGCTGTGCGGACAACAGCAGTGCAGACAGCTGCTGTGTGGATAACAGCCTTGCGGACAACAACAGTGCGGACAGCAGGCGTGCGGACAACAGCCTTGTGGACAATAACAGTCTGGACAGCACCTGTGCGGACAACAGCAGTGCGGACAACAACAGTGCGGACAGCAGGCGTGCGGACAACAGCCTTGTGGACAATAACAGTCTGGACAGCACCTGTGCGGACAGCACCTGTGCGGACAGCAGGCGTGCGGACAACAGCAGTGCGGACAACAGCTGTGCGGACAACAGCAGTGCAGACAGCTGCTGTGCGGACAACAGCCTTGCGGACAATAACAGTCTGGACAGCACCTGTGGGGACAACAGCAGTGCGGACAACAGCAGTGCAGACAGCTGCTGTGCGGATAACAGCCTTGCGGACAACAACAGTGCGGACAGCAGGCGTGCGGACAACAGCCTTGCGGACAACAACAGTCTGGACATCACCTGTGCAGACAGCAGGCGTGCGGACAACAGCAGTGCGGACAACAGCTGTGCGGACAACAGCAGTGCAGACAGCTGCTGTGCGGATAACAGCCTTGTGGACAATAACAGTCTGGACATCATCTGTGGGGACAACAGCAATGCGGACAACAACAGTGCGGACAGCAGGCGTGCGGACAACAGCAGTGCGGACAACAGCTGTGCGGACAACAGCTGTGCGGACAACAGCAGTGCGGACAACAGCCTTGCGGACAACAACAGTGCGGACAGCAGGCGTGCGGACAACAGCCTTGCGGACAATAACAGTCTGGACAGCACCTGTGGGGACAACAGCAGTGCGGACAACAACAGTGCGGACAGCAGGCGTGCGGACAGCAGCTGTGCGGACAGCAGCAGTGCGGATAACAGCCCTGCGGACAACAACAGTGCGGACAGCAGGCGTGCGGACAACAGCTGTGCGGACAACAACAGTGCGGACAACAGGCGTGCGGACAACAGCCTTGCGGACAATAACACTCTGGACAGCACCTGTGCGGACAACAGCAGTGCGGACAACAACAGTGCGGACAGCAGGCGTGCGGACAACAGCCTTGTGGACAATAACAGTCTGGACAGCACCTGTGCGGACAGCACCTGTGCGGACAGCAGGCGTGCGGACAACAGCAGTGCGGACAACAGCTGTGCGGACAACAGCAGTGCAGACAGCTGCTGTGCGGATAACAGCCTTGTGGACAATAACAGTCTGGACAGCACCTGTGGGGACAACAGCAGTGCGGACAACAACAGTGCAGACAGCAGGCGTGCGGACAACAGCCTTGTGGACAAGGACTGTTAAACAGTCTGGACATCACCTGTGCAGACTGCAGGCGTGCGGACAACAGCAGTGCGGACAGCAGCTGTGCGGACAACAGCAGTGCAGACAGCTGCTGTGCGGATAACAGCCTTGCGGACAACAACAGTGCGGACAGCAGGCGTGCGGACAACAGCAGTGCGGACAGCAGCTGTGCGGACAACAGCTGTGCGGACAACAACAGTGCGGACAGCAGGCGTGCGGACAACAGCCTTGTGGACAATAACAGTCTGGACAGCACCTGTGCGGACAGCAGGCGTGCGGACAACAGCAGTGCGGACAACAGCAGTGCGGACAACAGCTGTGCGGACAACAGCAGTGCAGACAGCTGCTGTGCGGATAACAGCCTTGCGGACAACAACAGTGCGGACAGCAGGCGTGCGGACAACAGCCTTGTGGACAATAACAGTCTGGACATCACCTGTGCAGACAGCAGGCGTGCGGACAACAGCAGTGCGGACAACAGCTGTGCGGACAACAGCAGTGCAGACAGCTGCTGTGCGGATAACAGCCTTGTGGACAATAACAGTCTGGACATCATCTGTGGGGACAACAGCAATGCGGACAACAACAGTGCGGACAGCAGGCGTGCGGACAACAGCAGTGCGGACAACAGCTGTGCGGACAACAGCTGTGCGGACAACAGCAGTGCGGACAACAGCCTTGCGGACAACAACAGTGCGGACAGCAGGCGTGCGGACAACAGCCTTGCGGACAATAACAGTCTGGACAGCACCTGTGGGGACAACAGCAGTGCGGACAACAACAGTGCGGACAGCAGCCGTGCGGACAGCAGCTGTGCGGACAGCAGCAGTGCGGATAACAGCCCTGCGGACAACAGCAGTGCTGACAGCAGGCGTGAGGACAACAGCCTTGCGGACAACAACAGTGCGGACAACAGGCGTGCGGACAACAGCCTTGTGGACAATAACAGTCTGGACAGCACCTGTGCAGACAGCAGGCGTGCGGACAACAGCTGTGCGGACAACAGCAGTGCGGATAACAGCCTTGCGGACAACAACAGTGCGGACAGCAGGCGTGCGGACAACAGCCTTGCGGACAATAACAGTCTGGACAGCACCTGTGGGGACAACAGCAGTGCGGACAACAACAGTGCGGACAGCAGGCGTGCGGACAGCAGCTGTGCGGACAGCAGCTGTGCGGACAGCAGCTGTGCGGACAGCAGCAGTGCGGATAACAGCCCTGCGGACAACAGCAGTGCGGACAGCTGTTGTGCGGACAACAGCCTTGCGGACAACAGGTGTGCGGACAGCAGGCGTGAGGACAACAGCCTTGCGGACAACAACAGTGCGGACAACAGGCGTGCGGACAACAGCCTTGCGGACAATAACAGTCTGGACAGCACCTGTGCGGACAGCAGGCGTGCGGACAACAGCAGTGCGGACAACAACAGTGCGGACAGCAGGCGTGCGGACAACAGCCTTGTGGACAATAACAGTCTGGACAGCACCTGTGCGGACAGCAGGCGTGCGGACAACAGCAGTGCGGACAACAGCTGTGCGGACAACAGGTGTGCGGACAACAGCAGTGCGGACAACAGGTGTGCGGACAACAGCAGTGCAGACAGCTGCTGTGCGGATAACAGCCTTGCGGACAACAACAGTGCGGACAGCAGGCGTGCGGACAACAGCCTTGTGGACAATAACAGTCTGGACAGCACCTGTGCGGACAACAGCAGTGCGGACAACAACAGTGCGGACAGCAGGCGTGCGGACAACAGCCTTGTGGACAATAACAGTCTGGACAGCACCTGTGCGGACAGCAGGAGTGCGGACAGCAGGCGTGCGGACAACAGCTGTGCGGACAATAACAGTCTGGACAGCACCTGTGCGGACAACAGCAGTGCGGACAACAGCAGTGTGGACAACAGCTGTGCGGACAGGAGGCGTGCGGACAACAGCTGTGCGGACAACAGCAGTGCAGACAGCTGCTGTGTGGATAACAGCCCTGCGGACAACAACAGTGCGGACAGCAGGCGTGCGGACAACAGCCTTGTGGACAATAACACTCTGGACAGCACCTGTGCGGACAACAGCAGTGCGGACAACAACAGTGCGGACAGCAGGCGTGCGGACAGCAGCTGTGCGGACAGCAGCTGTGCGGACAGCAGCTGTGCGGACAGCAGCTGTGCGGACAGCAGCAGTGCGGATAACAGCCCTGCGGACAACAGCAGTGCGGACAGCTGTTGTGCGGACAACAGCCTTGCGGACAACAGGTGTGCGGACAGCAGGCGTGAGGACAACAGCCTTGCGGACAACAACAGTGCGGACAACAGGCGTGCGGACAACAGCCTTGTGGACAATAACAGTCTGGACATCACCTGTGCAGACAGCAGGCGTGCGGACAACAGGTGTGCGGACAACAGCCTTGCGGACAACAACAGTGCGGACAGCAGGCGTGCGGACAACAGCCTTGTGGACAATAACAGTCTGGACAGCACCTGTGCGGACAGCAGGCGTGCGGACAACAGCAGTGCGGACAACAGCTGTGCGGACAACAGGTGTGCGGACAACAGCAGTGCGGACAACAGCTGTGCGGACAACAGCAGTGCAGACAGCTGCTGTGCGGATAACAGCCTTGCGGACAACAACAGTGCGGACAGCAGGCGTGCGGACAACAGCCTTGTGGACAATAACAGTCTGGACAGCACCTGTGGGGACAACAGCAGTGCGGACAACAACAGTGCAGACAGCAGGCGTGCGGACAACAGCCTTGTGGACAATAACAGTCTGGACATCACCTGTGCAGACTGCAGGCGTGCGGACAACAGCAGTGCGGACAGCAGCTGTGCGGACCACAGCAGTGCAGACAGCTGCTGTGCGGATAACAGCCTTGCGGACAACAACAGTGCGGACAGCAGGCGTGCGGACAACAGCAGTGCGGACAGCAGCTGTGCGGACAACAGCTGTGCGGACAACAGCAGTGCGGACAGCAGGCGTGCGGACAACAGCCTTGCGGACAATAACAGTCTGGACAGCACCTGTGCGGACAGCAGGCGTGCGGACAACAGCAGTGCGGACAACAGCAGTGCGGACAACAGCTGTGCGGACAACAGCAGTGCAGACAGCTGCTGTGCGGATAACAGCCTTGCGGACAACAACAGTGCGGACAGTAGGCGTGCGGACAACAGCCTTGTGGACAATAACAGTCTGGACATCACCTGTGCAGACAGCAGGCGTGCGGACAACAGCAGTGCGGACAACAGCTGTGCGGACAACAGCAGTGCAGACAGCTGCTGTGCGGATAACAGCCTTGCGGACAACAACAGTGCGGACAGCAGGCGTGCGGACAACAGCCTTGTGGACAATAACAGTCTGGACAACACCTGTGCGGACAGCAGGCGTGCGGACAACAGCAGTGCGGACAACAGCCTTGTGGACAATAACAGTCTGGACAACACCTGTGCGGACAGGAGGCGTGCGGACAACAGCAGTGCGGACAACAGCTGTGCGGACAACAGCAGTGCAGACAGCTGCTGTGCGGATAACAGCCTTGCGGACAACAACAGTGCGGACAGCAGGCGTGCGGACAACAGCCTTGTGGACAATAACAGTCTGGACAGCACCTGTGGGACAACAGCAGTGCGGACAAAAACAGTGCGGACAGCAGGCGTGCGGACAACAGCCTTGTGGACAATAACAGTCTGGACATCACCTGTGCGGACAGCAGGCGTGCGGACAACAGCAGTGCGGACAACAGCTGTGCGGACAACAGCTGTGCGGACAACAACAGTGCGGACAGCAGGCGTGCGGACAACAGCCTTGTGGACAATAACAGTCTGGACAGCACCTGTGCGGACAGCAGGCGTGCGGACAACAACAGTGCGGACAGCAGCTGTGCGGACAGCAGCTGTGCAGATAACAGCCCTGCGGACAACAGCAGTCGGACAACAGCTGTGCGGACAACAGCAGTGCAGACAGCTGCTGTGCGGATAACAGCCTTGTGGACAATAACAGTCTGGACAGCACCTGTGGGGACAACAGCAGTGCGGACAACAACAGTGCGGACAGCAGGCGTGCGGACAACAGCCTTGTGGACAATAACAGTCTGGACAGCACCTGTGCGGACAGCAGGCGTGCGGACAACAGCCGTGCGGACAGCAGCTGTGCGGACAACAGGTGTGCGGACAACAGCAGTGCAGACAGCTGCTGTGCGGATAACAGCCTTGTGGACAACAACAGTGCGGACAGCAGGCGTGCCGACAACAGCCATGTGGACAACAGTCTGGACAGCACCTGTGCGGACAACAGCAGTGCGGAGAACAGCTGTGTGGACAGCAGCTGTGCGGATAACAGTAGTCCGGACAACAACAGTGCGGACAGCAGCAGTGCAGACAACAGCAGTACGGACAGAAGCTGTGCGGATAAGTGCCCTGCGAAAAAAACATTGCGGACAGCAGGCATGCGCACAACAGCTGTGCGGACAGCTGCTGTGCGGATAACAGCCCTGCAGACAGCTGCTGTGCGGATAACAGCCCTGCGGACAACAGCAGTGCGGACAACTGCTGTGCGGTAACAGCCCTGCGGACCTGTGCAGAGATGTGGTGAGTGCCGCACAGTGCCGCAGAGACGTGGTGAGTGCCGCAGAGACCTGGTGAGTGCCGCACAGTGCCCCAGAGACCTGGTGAGTGCCGCAGAGACCTGGTGAGTGCCGCACAGTGCCCCAGAGACCTGGTGAGTGCCGCAGAGACCTGGTGAGTGCCGCACAGTGCCGCAGAGACCTGGTGAGTGCCGCACAGTGCCGCAGAGACCTGGTGAGTGCTGCAGAGACCTGGTGAGTGCCGCACAGTGCCCCAGAGACCTGGTGAGTGCCGCAGAGACCTGGTGAGTGCCGCAGAGACCTGGTGAGTGCCGCACAGTGCCGCAGAGACCTGGTGAGTGCCGCACAGTCACCCCCGTTAATCCTGAAAACACCTGGAAAATCCACAAGACTGACAACCCTCTGAAACTCAAGCTCAAGAAAACCTCTCCGTCAAAATGAAGTTCCTGTTCACTCTTCTAACCGTATGTACTGTGCTGGGCAAACCACCATCTTCTCCCCACATGCCCATGACTCAAACCTTGTCTGTACTGTCAGCAATGGGAGATACCATCTGGTCTATCACTGAAGACCATCCCCTATGGACCTGGTGGCCAGACCTAACCCCAGACATTTGTAAACTAGTCGCCAGACTTGTTACCTGGGATATTCCTAACCATGAGGACAATTCACGCCCTCCAGCTGAAAAAAAACTGTGTCCCAAATGGGATAGGAGGCTCCTATGGGTGCTCTGGACAATTTTATAGAGCCAACCTCTGGCAGCCCCGTTCTATGTCTGCCCAGGACAAGGCCTCACGAGAGCCCAACAACATAAATGTGGGGGAGCATCTGATTATTATTGTAAAGCCTGGGGATGTGAGACTACGGGTGATGCTTCCCGGGGGCCCACCTCATCCTGGGACCTAACCACTGTAAAATGTAACAGTTCTTATAACTGTGCAAACTCAGGAGAAAGAAATCACTATAAGTATCCTGATTCTGGCTGCACTTTGGCCAACAGTCCCTCAGGACCTTGCAAAAACAAATTCTGCAACCCCATCGTTATTAAGTTCACAAAAAAGGCAGACTAAATAGAGAGTGGTTCAAAGGAAATACTTGGGAATTACATCTATTGGGGAGGAGGTTCCCATCCAGGCCTACTTTTTACAATCAAATTAATAGTTAGTAGGTCCTCTGTGCCCCTAGGACCAAATCCTGTTATTGCTCCCAAGTCACCCACCTCAGAGATATCCTCCCCATCAACTTCCTTAGCTACCACCTTGGCTGGTCCTCTACTAGAACCATTTCCAAATCCGAGTGCTGACCCCCTCCTCGAGCTAATCTCTAACATCTTCATGGTGGTCAATGCCTCCAGACCTCATCTTACCGAGAAATGCTGGCTATGCCCTCCCGTGCTGCCCCCTTACTATGAGGCAATTGCTATAAATGCTTCTTTTCCTCTCAACACCTCAGACCCTAAACGTTGCAGATGGCAGCAACATCACGATGCCCGCATGTCTCTGCAATCCATTATAGCTCAAGGTTTATGTATGGGAAAAGTGCCACCCCAACACAAGACTTTATGTTTAACAGAACATAAATCCCCATCCTGCTCTGTGCTACTTGCCCCCTGATCAGGCTTGGTGGGCTTGCTCTTCTGGGATAACCCCTTGTATATACTCCACCACCTTGCAAGAGGACTTTTGTGTTCTGGTACAACTGATTCCTAAGAGTAACTATCACTCTTATCAGTCTCTTCTAGACGCTTGGGAACCCAGAAACAGACAAGCAAAAAGAGAGGTCCTCCTAACACTCCTTCGTTGCTGGTGGGAATGCAAACTAGTACAACCACTTTGGAAAGCTATCTGGCACTTTCTCAGAAAAATGGGAATAGGGCTTCCTCAAGACCCAGCTATCACACTCCTTGGAATATACCCAGAAAATGCCCTACCACACAACAGGGACATATGCTCAACCATGTTCATAGCTGCTTTATACATAATAGCCAGAAGATGGAAACAGCCTAAGTTTCCCTCAGTAGAAGAATGGGTAAAGAAACTGTGGTACATTTACACTATGGAATACTACTCAGCTATTAAAAACAAGGAATTTCCGAAATCTTTGGACAAATGGATTGATCTAGAAATTATCATAATGAGTGAGTTCACCCAGAAGCAAAAAGAGACAAACGGTATATACTCACTTATATCGAGACACTAGTCCAAGGGATACATCCCATGAAAAACTTTACTTACCAGGAAAGTGGGTCAAAGGAGATGACATCCTATTGAGACTTTAGGTGAGAGTAGCATGGAAGAATGGGGAAATAGTAGGATCCACAGGGTCCTGGAAACCTACAAGAAGAACTTTATGACAGGCAGATCTGGGTCCTGGGGTCCTCCTCAAACTAAGGCACCAGCTAAGGAGAATTTAGGCAGTAAACCTTGAACCCCTACCATGACCTAGCCGACGAACAGGATATTCTCCACCATTGAGTGGAGAGTAGATATGACTCTCACACGAACTCTGGTGCCCCTTTTCTGACCACGTCCCCTGGATGGGGAGGCCTGGCGGCACCCAGAGAAAGGATAACAAGTTACCAAGAAGAGACTCGATATTCTAAGAGCATATATAGGGGGAGGAGGTCTCCCTCAATCACAGACATAGGGGAAGGGAGAAGGGGGAAGTGGGAGGGAGGGAAGAATGGGAGGAAACAGGGGAAGGGCTAACAATCGAGATGTAATATGAATAAACTAATAAAAAATTTTAAAAAAGAGAGGTCCTCACTGGACTAACTGTTTCTCTCTTGCTGGGACTAGGCATAGCAGGAGCTGCCACTGGAACTTCAGCTTTCATTATACAAGACAAAAGCTATCAAGGTGTAAGGGCAGCCATAGATGAGGGTATTAGACACTTAGAGCAGTCAATATCTCACCTAGAAGAGTCCCTCTCTTCCCTAGCCGAGGGAACCTTACAAAACAGGAGAGGCTTAGACTTGCTATTTTTGCAGCAAGGGGGTCTATGTGCTGCCCTCTAGAAGGATGCTGTTTCCATGCAGACCATTCTGGAGTAATGAAAGATTCCATGGCCAAGGTGCGGGAGGGACTAGCCAAACGGAAAAAAGAACGTGAGGCTTCCCAAGGTTGGTTCGAATCCTGGTATAACAGTTCACCTTGGCTGACCACACTGATTTCTACCCTGCTGGGCCCCCTTCTCATTATTCTAGTTGCGATGACCTTCGGGCCTTATATTTTAAATCGGTTACTTGCCTTTATCAAAGGACGCATAAAAACAGTACAGGTCATGATCTTAAGACAACATTTCAAACTTGATAATGAGGCTCATCTGTAAAAATGAGCCATAACTTCTATTTCAGGATTGCAAAGGTTACAATAGAAAATGGGGGAAATGGAGGGGCCAGGAAGCAATATTGATATTGACCCAAGGTATCAATATCAAATCACTTATGTGTGTTCTGTAGCTGTTTGGCCCCTTGTAGGGTCCAGCTTGACTCAAGGCCAGCCAGCCTACACTGAGGGTCCAGCTTGACTCAAAGCCAGCCAGCCAGCCTTTGCTGAGGGTCCAGCTTGACTCAAGGCCAGCCAACCTATGCTGAGGGTCCAGCTGTATCTAAAAACATTCCATTACCCCTACCCCTGGAATGTACTCACCCCTCCTAGCTAGCCTGCTAAATTCTGCTTTTACAAAAAAGATATAAAAAGCACTTGCACCTGCTTTCAGGGGTCGGCAGCTTGAAAGAGCTTGTCAGACCTCGATGTGCATCGATTCAATAAAATTCCTGTGTGTATTGCATCGACATGGGACTCCATTTCTCTCTGGGGACTCCGGGTATAGACTAGAGATCTTTCTGGAGGTCTCAGTCTTACAGATCAACCTTTTCGCCGTCTGCTATGAGTCAAGTTACTAGCATCAAAACTTGAAGGAAAAGAACAGTCCCGAAGTCTGGCTAGCCTCTCTCCTCAGGGTCTACTTGTGAAGTAGGAGGGGGTCTGCCCATCTTGGGGGGCGTCATCCACCTACACTGACCGCCTCCAAATTCCCATGACGATTTGGATTTGTCCAGGACCACTGATACCCATAGTCCCCATCCTCTGAAAACATAAAATCCACATATCACTGACTTACAGAATTCTGGAGAGTAATATGCCCCTTTAAGTGTCACAGTTCCAAGAAACAGAATTCCGCTCAGTCCAGCTTGAGAGGAGACATCGGGGAGAGCACATTTGTTTATTGTGCAGCCGCTGAGCTGTAGTGGGAAACCCAAGAGGGGGGATGCAGCCTTTCCCAGGAGAGAGCCAGCTGGTGGAGCTGGAGAGTCACTGTGATTCACTTTCGTGTCTCATCCCTGGCCCTGTCTGCATACCTGCTTCAGGGTGTGTCTCTATGGACTGCCATCTCCTGATCCTCAACCCACAACTCATAACCACAGCGTACAAGGCATCGCCCCTGCAGCTACACAAGGAGCAACTGAGTAACCAGCGTGCCCCCAGTTCAACTCCAAATCCATGGAGAGGAAAACTGACTCTCCAGCTTAGGTAAGGTGTCTTCCCTCTCCCAGTCAGCCGAAGAGGCTGCACCCTGCTGTGTAAACATGATTGCCCTGGACAGCCCAGAGCGTCCCAGGGACACAAGGTGCCATCCAACCTGTTGAACCAACACTGTTCAATACACTACTCTGCCTGTCCTAACCCTAGTCCTATACCGACACATACCAACCTTCCCTAGGGAACTAAACCAATCAAGGAGACAAGAGGAGAGGTTGGGGTCAAGGGATAGAGACAGAGACCCAGATAGCAAGCAGGAATGCCAAGGAAGAGGTGAGCCTGACATGTCAGCACTCAGCAGAGTAAAGCAGGAGGATTGCTGAGAGTTCAACTGCATAATGAGCTCAGGCTAGCCTGGACTATGTTGGTAAGCCTTGCCTAAAAGAAATAAAATTTAAAGAGTCAGGCTGGAGAGATGGCTCAAGTGAGAAATGTTTGCCATGTAGGCATGAGGGCTGAGTCAACCCTGAGCAGTCACGGAAAGACTGGGCCTGGTCCCAGCACAGTGGAGGCAGAGTCAGGAGGATCCTTGACGTTTGCTGGCTACCCAGTACAGTCAAGTTAGTGAGCTCCCAGTTCAGTGAGAGACTCTGTCTCAAAAAAAAAAGAATAGAAACTAATTAAGAAAGGCATTCAACATAAACTTGTGGCTACCACACACACGTGTGCTCATGTGTGCACGCATGCACATGCGCACACAAACACAAAGATCTTCAAAGAATCGTTTTATTGTGTATTTTGTATGTGCAATGTGTGTTTGTGGGTGCACATGTGTGTGTGAGTGTGCACATGTGTGGAGGCCAGAGGTCATACTTGTGTTGTTCCCCAGAGACCACCCACCTACTTTTCCTAGTTTTCTTACCTGGATGTCACCAACTAGGCTGAGCTGGCTAGCCAGTGAGCCCCCAGGATGCAGGACAGAAACTGAGGACAACTAGAGAAGATAAACAGGACTGAGGCAGGAAAATGGTTGACACCCGGAGCAGAAGGGCAGAGCTGGCGCCATAGAAGTGCCAACCTGCTGAGCCAGACCAACATGGAAAACTGACCTTGTTTTCCTCTTCCTGTTCTGAAAGAAAAAAATGTTTTGGCTTTTTTTCCATTCTATATAACTATTTTTTTTCATTCTATATAACTAATCAATCCAGATTTGCATAGTCTTGTCCCTTTTTTCTTTTTTGCCTCTTTATTTGGTTTGCTATACACACTGTAGACATATTTGCAATGTGCAACATGAAATTTTGAAATGCACATACATTGTGGAATAATTACACTGAGCTAATTAATATATAAATCACATCACATTTTGTCTCATTTCTTGTCATCTGCGTCTCATAGGCTGTTGTACTATGAAAAGTCAGCCATTGGTTTACATAAACGCGTATTATTTCTTTATTTTGATATTCTTGTTTATTTGTGGCAGGGTCTCACTCTGTAGTAGAAGCTGGCCTGGAATTATGTGCACAGACCAACCTGGATTCAAATTCAGAGCTCCACCTGCCGCTGCCTCCCGAGTGGTAGGATCAAAGGTTCACACCACCACACCTTTCTTCAGAAAGTTTTATTGATTAAGTGAGGCTCTATCTATAAAGTCTGTGGGCTGAGCACATAGTAAGGATGCCTTCTGGTTAGTAACCCAAAGCCCTTGCCTACCCCTTCCAAAGCCAATGTCACTGTGAGAGTGAGGGCTACAGAAACAATGCAGGAAGCAGACACTCCCAGGCAGGGGGCAGTGTGTAACCCACTGTGTCCTTCAAGCAGATGAAGCCATCCAAACACAGAGCACGCGCGCACACACACACACACACACACACACACACACACACACACACACCTTACTCTGGCCCCTGTGGATTGATTCTGTGCCTTGGTCAATGATACCCAGAGTCCTCAGGTGACCCAAAACATCACCATTTAGGATAAATATTTCACCCCTAATGATTTTTCCCATGTCAGCATGAGCCCATGGTAATTCTGCTATCGCTGCTAAATACCACTGTTTACTCAGGAATTATATATGTTCATCTCAGCATATTGTGTGTGCGTGCGTGCACACACCTAATGCATGTGTGTATGTGTGAGTGTGCGAGAGAGAGCATCTGTGTGCACACGTGCATATGTGTGTGCATGTGCATGCCTCTGTGTGTGTGTGTGAGAAGGTGCATGTGTCTGCATGTTTGTAGAGATCAGAGGACTACCTCAGGTGTCATTCCCAAGTTGCTGTCCATAATTTGTTCTTGACAAGGTCTCAGTGACCTGAAATGTACCAAGTAGGCTAACCGGACTGCCCAGCAAGACTCAGGGATCCCTCTGTCCCCACTTCCCTCCCGAGTCCCTGTTGCTGGGGTTACACGTGCCTGCCACCACATCACTCTTGTTTTGTTCTGTTTTCGAACAGATTCTAGGGATGGAACGCAGGCCCTTGTGCTTGCAGCTCACGAACTTCACCAGCTGAACTCTCTCTCCCTCAGCTCCCAGTTCACCCACTTTAGAGCGAGATGACGTGAACAGGCCCCAACAAGGAGACAAAGACCCTCACGTCCCCTCCAGAAGGACAGATGCAAAGCTCTGTGACCAGAGACTTCCCTCTTGCCATAAGACAGCTCTAACTTGAGGCCCACATAACCAGCTGTCTCATTTTACAGGCCTCCGGCTGGCTCCGCAGCTTCTAGAAAAAAAAAAATGAGCTGCTAAGCAGCAGAAGACGAGATGTAATATGAATAAATTAATAAAATTTTAAAAAAAAAGAAAAACTAGATAGACACAGAACCTCAGAGTTAACCAGCCAGGATCCACCTGCACCCGTGGGCTGCTTGTTAAGACAGCTCACTGAGGTTCTGATAATGCTTTAAAATGTTTCCTGCCATTTCATTTTCTTTTGTAATCAGCTGAAGCTAAGTTTTGGGAAACTCAGTGTTAAAAGTTACCTCTGCGTATGTTGGGTACAATGTAATCCCAGAACTGGGGAAGCTAAGGCAGAGGTGCAGGTGAGTTTGAGGTCAGCCTGGTCTACATAGAGAGCCCCAATCTGGGAAAAAAAAAGTCAACTAAGAGTAACGCTCTACATGATACATTGTAAGACTTGAAGAGTGCTAGGCCAAATGTCCAGCGTCAGCTCCTAAGAGGACTGGACCAACCCTGCCCTCGCTCTATATTACTTTAGTGACCTCTGGGTTCTGTAATGCAGTCATTTGAAGGAAAAGTGAGGAAAATAAAACAATAGATGAAGAAAGGGGAGCCCAAGTTGTGGCAGCATCCTTAAAATGGCTCCTTAGGCAGGAAATGGGCTGTACCACCCATGATGCTCAGCTTAGAATCAGTGAGGTCAGCTGTCTAAAGGAAGATAGGATGCCCTGTGTGCCAGAAAAGATGATTAAATCACTGCATGGTTTCCACAGGGAGTAGGTTTTTAATACTGCATGGTTTCCACAGTAGGCTTTAACCAGCAGTTCAACTTGACCAAATATGTGTTCCATAAATGTTTAAATAAATTTATACAGAAGGATCCTATGAACATAAAAGTCCCAGCTATCTGTATTTTTTTTTTTTTGCAGACTCATCAAAGCACAGACCTCCATCTCTGTGAAGCTATACGACCAGACCAGCTGCTCGACTCTGCATTGTGCCATGTGCGCACTAAGCACTGTGGTGTGGGCACATTTCCACACATGTGAACAGAGATGCTCACACACCTTCCAGCCTTAGTGACCACAGAAAATTCTGATGTATCGAGGTCCATTGAGCCATTTCAGCTGCTAAATATTTAGACATTTTTCATCTTCCCCTGTTATGCACGTGCTCCATATCTATCCTGTACACATGGCTTTATTTTATCATTGGATTATTACCTTAGGACAGAATCCCGAAAGAAGGGCTGCCAAGTCAGAGGGTATGAAGGGCTGCACGGTCCTCATTACAAATCTCTGGCTTGTACTTCGAGGAAAAGGACAATTACAGCGTGTCATGCGACTTCTCTCTGCAGAACCAAGGAGTTCATATATCTTATTTATTTTGACTAATATAATGTTGATACTCCATAGCTGTTCAAATTTCTATTTCTTTAATCTTATTCAGAAGGGATACTTTTTTAGATCAGTTCATTGTGTGTATGTTTCCATGTGTGTGCACACGTGTGGGGAGAATGCACATGCACATGTGTGTGCATGCATGAGGGAGACCAGAAGTCAATGCTTAGTGTCTTCCTTAATCATGTCCCACCTTGTTTTCTTGGACGGGTCTCACTACGTAGCTCTAGCTGACCTAGAACTCACTATGTAGGACCAGACTAGTCTAGAACTCACAGCAATCCACCTGCCTCTATCTCTGCCTCCTGTGTGCTGAGATTAAAGGCTCACGCCACCACACCTGGTTTAGGAGAAATGGCTCCATGGTGAAGAGCATTTGCTGCTCTTACAGAGGACCCAGGTTCAGTTCCCAGAATTCAAATGGTAGCAACACCATCTTCTGGCCTCCATGGGCACAAAGCATGCTTGTGGTACACACACATACGTTCAGGCAAAACACTCATACACATAAAACTAACATGTTTCTTTTAAAAATGTGTGTGTGTGTGTGTGAGTGCACACATGCACATATATGTATGCCATGTGTGAGTGAGGTGCTCAAGGGGCCAGAGGACATCAGTCCCATGAAGGTGGAGCTATAGGTCAGTTGTAAGCCACCTACCATGCATGCTAGAACCTGAACTCAGGTCCTCTGGGAGAGCAGCCAGTGCGCTAACCACTGAACCACCTGCCCTGCCCTTCCACCTTGATTTTTGAGACATGGGGACTCGTTGAAGCTAGCCAGCAAACCCCAGAGTCCCCTCATCTTTCTGCCCTAGCGTTGGAATTGCAGGTACCACCCATGCCCAGCTTTTATCAGGTCCTAGGAATCACACATTTTAAAGACTGAGCCATCTTGCCAGTCTCTAGTTTACTGTTTTAAAACAGTAAAGCAAAAAAAAAAAAAAAAAAAAAAAAAAAAACAACAAAAACAACAACAAAAACAAAACAAAACAAAAAAACAGATTTCCACAGAGGAAATCTATCCACCATGCTGATATGGCACCACAGGCACTGTAAGTTGTAACTTATAAAATGTATAAATAAAAGATGCTATGAATAAAAGATGCTTCTTTATGTTTGAACTGTATCTTCATAGCCTTCATGAGTTGTCAAATGAAATTCAAATGAAGACTGAATAATTCTTTACCTACATGGGGCTGTAAGCCTTATTTATAATACTTGAAATAATTTTCTAATTTTTTATCTCAACTGTTTTTTACTTGCCAAAATCACAATCCTTTTGATTGATTTAATTCATATCATTTCTGATGATATCACCTCTTACTTTAAATATCACATAAATATTAATGTGTTTATGATCTTCATAGATAGATATAAATATGCTCTTGTACCCTTTTTATATTTTATGATTTATTTATTATTTATGTATGTACATGGGTGTTTTGTCTGTGTGTGCGTTTGTGTACCACATTATGCCTGGTGAATGAGATCCCACTGTGTTGTGGGCTGCCATGTGGATGTTGGGGTCCAAACCCTGGTTCTCTGGAAGAGCAGCCAGTGCTCTTAACCACTGAGCTATCTCCACAGCTGCGTTTTATCCCTTTTTATTTCTTTATAGTTTGCCTTACTGTTACTTGTTAGGTCAATTTCCTTAGTGCCTGGACTTCTACAATATGTGGTCAGCGTCTGCCTTTGTAACGTTAATGGAAAATGAGAGTGTCTATTTGTACGGTTGGGACAAATTGGTGCAGAAGAGCTGAAAATTCAGTAATTAGAAAGACTGGACACAAAGCTTTCCATACTCATCTGAGGAGGAGGGCACGTGGGGGGGGGCAGGGTATTTACCAATGTGTGAAACTATAATGATCTCAAAATTAAAAGCTCAAATGAGAAAGCCGCTTTAAAAGTGCATGACAGATTCATAAAATGTTTACTTTGAACTCTGTAGACTTCCAAGTTCACATCCTGAACTTCTAACAAAAGCCTAGAAGCTTGGAGCACAGCTAGAATTATCATTAGCTACCCACCCACCCTGACTAGTCTGGTCAAGAGACCCCAGGCGGTGAAGTCCTTAACCTCAGCTTCTCTTTGTTTTCTGGCTGCACTGGGAAGGCCCAAGGCTGCTTTAGAAGTCTACCAGAGAACTCCTACAGGTGATAAACACCTTCAGCAAATTGGCAGGATACAAAATAAACTCAAAAAAGTCAGTAGCTTTCATATATACAAATGACAAACAGGCAGAGGAAGAAATTAGGAAAATTACTCCCTTCATGATAGCCACAAGCAATATAAAATATCTAGGAATAACCCTAACCAAGCAAGTGAAGGACTTATTTGAAAAAAAACTTTAACTCTCTGAAGAAAGAGATTGAAGATGACATCAGAAGATGGAGGGATCTACCTTGTTCATGGATCGGGAGAATTAACATAGTAAAAATGGCCATCTTACCAAAAGCAATTTACAGATTCAATACAATCCCTATCAGAATACCTACAAAATATTTTGAAGATATTGAAAGAACAATTCTCAACTTCATATGGAGAAATAAAAAGCCCAGAATAGCAAAAACAATCCTATACAATAAAAGATCCTCTGGAGGAATCTCCATACCCTTGATCTCAAGCTGTACTATAGAGCAACAGTAATTAAAACAGCATGGTATTGGCACAGCAATAGGCTGGTGGATCAATGGAATCGAACTGAAGAACCGGAGATGAATCCACACACATTTGGTCACTTGATTTTTGACAAAGAAGCCAAATCCATTCAATGGAAAAACGATAGCATCTTCAACAAATGGTGCTGGTCTAACTGGATGTCTACATGTAGAAAAATGCAATTAGACCCCTATTTGTCACCATGCACAAAACTCAAGTCCAAGTGGATTAAAGACCTCAACCTAAAACCAGAGACATTAATTCAGTTAGAAGAAAAAGTGGGGAAGAGCCTGGAACACATAGGCACAGGAGACAACTTCCTGAACAGAACACCAACAGCCCAGGCCTTAACGTCAACAATTAATAAATGGGACCTCATGAGGCTGAGAAGCTTCTGTAAGGCAGGTGACACTGTCAAGAGAACAAAGCGACAGCCTACAGACTGGGAAAAGATCTTCACCAACCCTTCATCTGACAAAGGTCTAATATCCAAAATATGTAAATAACTCAAGAAATTAAACGCCACCAAACCAAATAACCCAATAGAGAAATGGGGCTCGGAACTAAACAGAGAATTCTCAACAGAGGACTATCAAATGGCAGAGAAACACTTAAAGAAATGCTCAACCTCCTTAGTCATCAGAGAAATGCAAATCAAAACGACACTGAGATTCCATCTTACACCCATCAGAATGGCTAAGATCAATAACTCTACTGACACCACATGCTGGCGAGGATGTGGAAACAGAGAAACACTCCTTCATTGCTGGTAGGAATGCAAACTAGCACAACCACTTTGGAAAGCTATCTGGCGCTTTCTCAGAAAAACAGGAACAGGGCTTCCTCAAGACCCAGCTATTCCACTCCTTGGAATATACCCAGAAGATGCTCTACCACACAACAGGGACATATGCTCAACCACGTTCATAGCTGTCTTATTCATAATAGCCAGAACATGGAAACAGCCTACGTGTCCCTCAGTAGAAGAATGGATAAAGAAACTGTGGTACATATACACTATGGAATACTACTCAGCTATTAAAAACAAGGAATTCTCAAAATCTGTGGACAAATGGATTGAACTAGAAATTATCATGAGTGAGTTCACCCAGAAGCAAAAAGATTTAAATGGTATATACTCACTTATATCGACACTAGTCCAAGGGGTATATCCCCATGAACAACTTTACCTACCAGGAAAGTGGGTCAGAGGGGAGGACATCCTATTGAGACTTTAGGTGAGAGAAGCCTGGGAGAATGAGGAAATAGAAGGATCCAGAGGGTCCTGGAAAACTACAAGAGGAACTGTATAACAGGCGGATCTGGGCCCTGGGGTCCTCCTCAAACTATGGCACCAGTCAAGGAAAATATAGGCAGTAAGCTTCGAACCCCTACCCAGACTAGCCGATGGACAGGACATTCTCCACCGTTAAGTGGAGAAGGAGATCTGACTTTCACACAAACTCTGGTGCCCCATATTTGACCATGTTCCCTGGATGGGGAGGCCTGGTTGCACTCAGAGGAAGGATAACAGGTCACCAAGAAGAGACTTGATACCCTATGAGCATATACAGGGGGAGGAGGTCCCCCTCAGTCACAGACATAAGGAAGGGGAGTAGGGGGGAAGCGGGAGGGAGAGAGGAATGGGAGGATACAAGGGATGGGATAACAATTGAGATGTAATATGAATAAATTAATAAAAAAAAGAAGTGCTACTTTGTAAACAAATTAAGAAATAATTCATTAAGGACCCAGAGCCATCCAGCTGGAAAGTGGCACCCGCTGTTAAGTAAACAACTTCCCGCAGAGAAAAGCTGTGTGTCTGAGCTAAGGGCTCCTTCCCATTGCTACAGGCCAGGTTTACCTATTGAAGCTGGAGAGCTGGTTTCTATTTCAGCAGAACTGTGTGGCGGTGCATAAATTAACTTTTAAGTGTTCTGTCCCTGAAAAGTATTGCTGGTTCCTGAGAAATACATTGTTTCTGTTTGTTTGTTTGTTTGTTTGTTTCTTTGTTTAAATCTCCCCCACTGTTTTTCCCAGTTAGTGGCTAAGACTAGCCTAGGCCAGTGAGACACAACAGGGACATATGCTCAACCATGTTCATAGCTGCTTTATACATAATAGCCAGAAGATGGAAACAGCCTAAGTTTCCCTCAGTAGAAGAATGGGTAAAGAAACTGTGGTACATTTACACTATGGAATACTACTCAGCTATTAAAAACAAGGAATTTCCGAAATCTTTGGACAAATGGATTGATCTAGAAATTATCATAATGAGTGAGTTCACCCAGAAGCAAAAAGAGACAAACGGTATATACTCACTTATATCGAGACACTAGTCCAAGGGATACATCCCATGAAAAACTTTACTTACCAGGAAAGTGGGTCAAAGGAGATGACATCCTATTGAGACTTTAGGTGAGAGTAGCATGGAAGAATGGGGAAATAGTAGGATCCACAGGGTCCTGGAAACCTACAAGAAGAACTTTATGACAGGCAGATCTGGGTCCTGGGGTCCTCCTCAAACTAAGGCACCAGCTAAGGAGAATTTAGGCAGTAAACTTCGAACCCCTACCAAGACCTAGCCGACGAACAGGATATTCTCCACCATTGAGTGGAGAGTAGATATGACTCTCACACGAACTCTGGTGCCCCTTTTCTGACCACGTCCCCTGGATGGGGAGGCCTGGCGGCACCCAGAGAAAGGATAACAAGTTACCAAGAAGAGACTCGATATTCTAAGAGCATATATAGGGGGAGGAGGTCTCCCTCAATCACAGACATAGGGGAAGGGAGAAGGGGGAAGTGGGAGGGAGGGAAGAATGGGAGGAAACAGGGGAAGGGCTAACAATCGAGATGTAATATGAATAAACTAATAAAAAATTTTAAAAAAGAGAGGTCCTCACTGGACTAACTGTTTCTCTCTTGCTGGGACTAGGCATAGCAGGAGCTGCCACTGGAACTTCAGCTTTCATTATACAAGACAAAAGCTATCAAGGTGTAAGGGCAGCCATAGATGAGGGTATTAGACACTTAGAGCAGTCAATATCTCACCTAGAAGAGTCCCTCTCTTCCCTAGCCGAGGGAACCTTACAAAACAGGAGAGGCTTAGACTTGCTATTTTTGCAGCAAGGGGGTCTATGTGCTGCCCTCTAGAAGGATGCTGTTTCCATGCAGACCATTCTGGAGTAATGAAAGATTCCATGGCCAAGGTGCGGGAGGGACTAGCCAAACGGAAAAAAGAACGTGAGGCTTCCCAAGGTTGGTTCGAATCCTGGTATAACAGTTCACCTTGGCTGACCACACTGATTTCTACCCTGCTGGGCCCCCTTCTCATTATTCTAGTTGCGATGACCTTCGGGCCTTATATTTTAAATCGGTTACTTGCCTTTATCAAAGGACGCATAAAAACAGTACAGGTCATGATCTTAAGACAACATTTCAAACTTGATAATGAGGCTCATCTGTAAAAATGAGCCATAACTTCTATTTCAGGATTGCAAAGGTTACAATAGAAAATGGGGGAAATGGAGGGGCCAGGAAGCAATATTGATATTGACCCAAGGTATCAATATCAAATCACTTATGTGTGTTCTGTAGCTGTTTGGCCCCTTGTAGGGTCCAGCTTGACTCAAGGCCAGCCAGCCTACACTGAGGGTCCAGCTTGACTCAAAGCCAGCCAGCCAGCCTTTGCTGAGGGTCCAGCTTGACTCAAGGCCAGCCAACCTATGCTGAGGGTCCAGCTGTATCTAAAAACATTCCATTACCCCTACCCCTGGAATGTACTCACCCCTCCTAGCTAGCCTGCTAAATTCTGCTTTTACAAAAAAGATATAAAAAGCACTTGCACCTGCTTTCAGGGGTCGGCAGCTTGAAAGAGCTTGTCAGACCTCGATGTGCATCGATTCAATAAAATTCCTGTGTGTATTGCATCGACATGGGACTCCATTTCTCTCTGGGGACTCCGGGTATAGACTAGAGATCTTTCTGGAGGTCTCAGTCTTACAGATCAACCTTTTCGCCGTCTGCTATGAGTCAAGTTACTAGCATCAAAACTTGAAGGAAAAGAACAGTCCCGAAGTCTGGCTAGCCTCTCTCCTCAGGGTCTACTTGTGAAGTAGGAGGGGGTCTGCCCATCCTGGGGGGCGTCATCCACCTACACTGACCGCCTCCAAATTCCCATGACGATTTGGATTTGTCCAGGACCACTGATACCCATAGTCCCCATCCTCTGAAAACATAAAATCCACATATCACTGACTTACAGAATTCTGGAGAGTAATATGCCCCTTTAGTGTCACAGTTCCAAGAAACAGAATTCCGCTCAGTCCAGCTTGAGAGGAGATATCGGGGAGAGCACATTTGTTTATTGTGCAGCCGCTGAGCTGTAGTGGGAAACCCAAGAGGGGGGATGCAGCCTTTCCCAGGAGAGAGCCAGCTGGTGGAGCTGGAGAGTCACTGTGATTCACTTTCGTGTCTCATCCCTGGCCCTGTCTGCATACCTGCTTCAGAGTGTGTCTCTATGGACTGCCATCTCCTGATCCTCAACCCACAGCTCATAACCACAGTGTACAAGGCATCGCCCCTGCAGCTACACAAGGAGCAACTGAGTAACCAGCGTGCCCCCAGTTCAACTCCAAATCCATGGAGAGGAAAACTGACTCTCCAGCTTAGGTAAGGTGTCTTCCCTCTCCCAGTCAGCCGAAGAGGCTGCACCCTGCTGTGTAAACATGATTGCCCTGGACAGCCCAGAGCGTCCCAGGGACACAAGGTGCCATCCAACCTGTTGAACCAACACTGTTCAATACACTACTCTGCCTGTCCTAACCCTAGTCCTATACCGACACATACCAACCTTCCCTAGGGAACTAAACCAATCAAGGAGACAAGAGGAGAGGTTGGGGTCAAGGGATAGAGACAGAGACCCAGATAGCAAGCAGGAATGCCAAGGAAGAGGTGAGCCTGACATGTCAGCACTCAGCAGAGTAAAGCAGGAGGATTGCTGAGAGTTCAACTGCATAATGAGCTCAGGCTAGCCTGGACTATGTTGGTAAGCCTTGCCTAAAAGAAATAAAATTTAAAGAGTCAGGCTGGAGAGATGGCTCAAGTGAGAAATGTTTGCCATGTAGGCATGAGGGCTGAGTCAACCCTGAGCAGTCACGGAAAGACTGGGCCTGGTCCCAGCACAGTGGAGGCAGAGTCAGGAGGATCCTTGACGTTTGCTGGCTACCCAGTACAGTCAAGTTAGTGAGCTCCCAGTTCAGTGAGAGACTCTGTCTCAAATAAAAAAGAATAGAAACTAATTAAGAAAGGCATTCAACATAAACTTGTGGCTACCACACACACGTGTGCTCATGTGTGCACGCATGCACATGCGCACACAAACACAAAGATCTTCAAAGAATCGTTTTATTGTGTATTTTGTATGTGCAATGTGTGTTCGTGGGTGCACATGTGTGTGTGTGAGTGTGCACATGTGTGGAGGCCAGAGGTCATACTTGTGTTGTTCCCCAGAGACCACCCACCTACTTTTCCTAGTTTTCTTACCTGGATGTCACCAACTAGGCTGAGCTGGCTAGCCAGTGAGCCCCCAGGATGCAGGACAGAAACTGAGGACAACTAGAGAAGATAAACAGGACTGAGGCAGGAAAATGGTTGACACCCGGAGCAGAAGGGCAGAGCTGGCGCCATAGAAGTGCCAACCTGCTGAGCCAGACCAACATGGAAAACTGACCTTGTTTTCCTCTTCCTGTTCTGAAAGAAAAAAATGTTTTGGCTTTTTTTCCATTCTATATAACTATTTTTTTTTCATTCTATATAACTAATCAATCCAGATTTGCATAGTCTTGTCCCTTTTTTCTTTTTTGCCTCTTTATTTGGTTTGCTATACACACTGTAGACATATTTGCAATGTGCAACATGAAATTTTGAAATGCACATACATTGTGGAATAATTACACTGAGCTAATTAATATATAAATCACATCACATTTTGTCTCATTTCTTGTCATCTGCGTCTCATAGGCTGTTGTACTATGAAAAGTCAGCCATTGGTTTACATAAACGCGTATTATTTCTTTATTTTGATATTCTTGTTTATTTGTGGCAGGGTCTCACTCTATAGTACAAGCTGGCCTGGAATTATGTGCACAGACCAACCTGGATTCAAATTCAGAGCTCCACCTGCCGCTACCTCCCGAGTGGTAGGATCAAAGGTTCACACCACCACACCTTTCTTCAGAAAGTTTTATTGATTAAGTGAGGCTCTATCTATAAAGTCTGTGGGCTGAGCACATAGTAAGGATGCCTTCTGGTTAGTAACCCAAAGCCCTTGCCTACCCCTTCCAAAGCCAATGTCACTGTGAGAGTGAGGGCTACAGAAACAATGCAGGAAGCAGACACTCCCAGGCAGGGGGCAGTGTGTAACCCACTGTGTCCTTCAAGCAGATGAAGCCATCCAAACACAGAGCACGCGCGCGCGCGCGCGCGCACACACACACACACACACACACACACACCTTACTCTGGCCCCTGTGGATTGATTCTGTGCCTTGGTCAATGATACCCAGAGTCCTCAGGTGACCCAAAACATCACCATTTAGGATAAATATTTCACCCCTAATGATTTTTCCCATGTCAGCATGAGCCCATGGTAATTCTGCTATCGCTGCTAAATACCACTGTTTACTCAGGAATTATATATGTTCATCTCAGCATATTGTGTGTGCGTGCGCGCACACACCTAATGCATGTGTGTATGTGAGTGTGCGAGAGAGAGCACCTGTGTGCACACGTGCATATGTGTGTGCATGTGCATGCCTCTGTGTGTGTGTGTGAGAAGGTGCATGTGTCTGCATGTTTGTAGAGATCAGAGGACCACCTCAGGTGTCATTCCCAAGTTGCTGTCCATAATTTGTTCTTGACAAGGTCTCAGTGACCTGAAATGTACCAAGTAGGCTAACCGGACTGCCCAGCAAGACTCAGGGATCCCTCTGTCCCCACTTCCCTCCCGAGTCCCTGTTGCTGGGGTTACACGTGCCTGCCACCACATCACTCTTGTTTTGTTCTGTTTTCGAACAGATTCTAGGGATGGAACGCAGGCCCTTGTGCTTGCAGCTCACGAACTTCACCAGCTGAACTCTCTCTCCCTCAGCTCCCAGTTCACCCACTTTAGAGCGAGATGACGTGAACAGGCCCCAACAAGGAGACAAAGACCCTCACGTCCCCTCCAGAAGGACAGACGCAAAGCTCTGTGACCAGAGACTTCCCTCTTGCCACAAGACAGCTCTAACTTGAGGCCCACATAACCAGCTGTCTCATTTTACAGACCTCCGGCTGGCTCCGCAGCTTCATGAATCAATGCCTTCCTTCTAGAAAAAAAAATGAGCTGCTAAGCAGCAGAAGACGAGATGTAATATGAATAAATTAATAAAATTTAAAAAAAAAGAAAAACTAGATAGACACAGAACCTCAGAGTTAACCAGCCAGGATCCACCTGCACCCGTGGGCTGCTTGTTAAGACAGCTCACTGAGGTTCTGATAATGCTTTAAAATGTTTCCTGCCATTTCATTTTCTTTTGTAATCAGCTGAAGCTAAGTTTTGGGAAACTCAGTGTTAAAAGTTACCTCTGCGTATGTTGGGTACAATGTAATCCCAGAACTGGGGAAGCTAAGGCAGAGGTGCAGGTGAGTTTGAGGTCAGCCTGGTCTACATAGAGAGCCCCAATCTGGGAAAAAAAAAGTCAACTAAGAGTAACGCTCTACATGATACATTGTAAGACTTGAAGAGTCCTAGGCCAAATGTCCAGGGTCAGCTCCTAAGAGGACTGGACCAACCCTGCCCTCGCTCTATATTACTTTAGTGACCTCTGGGTTCTGTAATGCAGTCATTTGAAGGAAAAGTGAGGAAAATAAAACAATAGATGAAGAAAGGGGAGCCCAAGTTGTGGCAGCATCCTTAAAATGGCTCCTTAGGCAGGAAATGGGCTGTACCACCCATGATGCTCAGCTTAGAATCAGTGAGGTCAGCTCTCTAAAGGAAGATAGGATGCCCTATGTGCCAGAAAAGATGATTAAATCACTGCATGGTTTCCACAGGGAGTAGGTTTTTAATACTGCATGGTTTCCAAAGTAGGCTTTAACCAGCAGTTCAACTTGACCAAATATGTGTTCCATAAATGTTTAAATAAATTTATACAGAAGGATCCTATGAACATAAAAGTCCCAGCTATCTGTATTTTTTTTTTTTGCAGACTCATCAAAGCACAGACCTCCATCTCTGTGAAGCTATACGACCAGACCAGCTGCTCGACTCTGCATTGTGCCATGTGCGCACTAAGCACTGTGGTGTGGGCACATTTCCACACATGTGAACAGAGATGCTCACACACCTTCCAGCCTTAGTGACCACAGAAAATTCTGATGTATCGAGGTCCATTGAGCCATTTCAGCTGCTAAATATTTAGACATTTTTCATCTTCCCCTGTTATGCACATGCTCCATATCTATCCTGTACACATGGCTTTATTTTATCATTGGATTATTACCTTAGGACAGAATCCCGAAAGGAGGGCTGCCAAGTCAGAGGGTATGAAGGGCTGCACGGTCTTCATTACAAATCTCTGGCTTGTACTTCGAGGAAAAGGACAATTACAGCGTGTCATGCGACTTCTCTCTGCAGAACCAAGGAGTTCATATATCTTATTTATTTTGACTAATATAATGTTGATACTCCATAGCTGTTCAAATTTCTATTTCTTTAATCTTATTCAGAAGGGATACTTTTTTAGATCAGTTCATTGTGTGTATGTTTCCATGTGTGTGCACACGTGTGGGGAGAATGCACATGCACATGTGTGTGCATGCATGAGGGAGACCAGAAGTCAATGCTTAGTGTCTTCCTTAATCATGTCCCACCTTGTTTTCTTGGACGGGTCTCACTACGTAGCTCTAGCTGACCTAGAACTCACTATGTAGGACCAGACTAGTCTAGAACTCACAGCAATCCACCTGCCTCTATCTCTGCCTCCTGTGTGCTGAGATTAAAGGCTCACGCCACCACACCTGGTTTAGGAGAAATGGCTCCATGGTGAAGAGCATTTGCTGCTCTTACAGAGGACCCAGGTTCAGTTCCCAGAATTCAAATGGTAGCAACACCGTCTTCTGGCCTCCATGGGCACAAAGCATGCTTGTGGTACACACACATACGTTCAGGCAAAACACTCATACACATAAAACTAACATATTTCTTTTTAAAATGTGTGTGTGTGTGTGCGTGCACACGTGCACATATATGTATGCCATGTGTGAGTGAGGTGCTCAAGGGGCCAGAGGACATCAGTCCCATGAAGGTGGAGCTATAGGTCAGTTGTAAGCCACCTACCATGCATGCTAGAACCTGAACTCAGGTCCTCTGGGAGAGCAGCCAGTGCGCTAACCACTGAACCACCTGCCCTGCCCTTCCACCTTGATTTTGAGACATGGGGACTCGTTGAAGCTAGCCAGCAAACCCCAGAGTCCCCTCATCTTTCTGCCCTAGCGTTGGAATTGCAGGTACCACCCATGCCCAGCTTTTATCAGGTCCTAGGAATCACACATTTTAAAGACTGAGCCATCTTGCCAGTCTCTAGTTTACTGTTTTAAAACAGTAAAGCAAAAAAAAAAAAAAAAAAAAAAAAAAAAACAAAAAACAAAACAAAACAACAACAAAACAAAACAAAACAAAACAAAACAGATTTCCACAGAGGAAATCTATCCACCATGCTGATATGGCACCACAGGCACTGTAAGTTGTAACTTATAAAATGTATAAATAAAAGATGCTATGAATAAAAGATGCTTCTTTATGTTTGAACTGTATCTTCATAGCCTTCATGAGTTGTCAAATGAAATTCAAATGAAAACCGAATAATTCTTTACCTACATGGGGCTGTAAGCCTTATTTATAATACTTGAAATAATTTTCTAATTTTTTATCTCAACTGTTTTTTTACCTGCCAAAATCACAATCCTTTTGATTGATTTAATTCATATCATTTCTGATGATATCACCTCTTACTTTAAATATCACATAAATATTAATGTGTTTATGATCTTCATAGATAGATATAAATATGCTCTTTTACCCTTTTTATATTTTATGATTTATTTATTATTTATGTATGTACATGGGTGTTTTGTCTGTGTGTGCGTTTGTGTACCACATTATGCCTGGTGAATGAGATCCCACTGTGTTGTGGGCTGCCATGTGGATGCTGGGGTCCAAACCCTTGTTCTCTGGAAGAGCAGCCAGTGCTCTTAACCACTGAGCTATCTCCACAGCTGCGTTTTATCCCTTTTTATTTCTTTATAGTTTGCCTTACTGTCACTTGTTAGGTCAATTTCCTTAGTGCCTGGACTTCTACAATATGTGGTCAGCGTCTGCCTTTGTAACGTTAATGAAAAATGAGAGTGTCTATTTCTACGGTTGGGACAAATTGGTGCAGAAGAGCTGAAAATTCAGTAACTAGAAAGACTGGACACAAAGCTTTCCATACTCATCTGAGGAGGAGGGCACGTGGGGGGGGGGCAGGGTATTTACCAATGTGTGAAACTATAATGATCTCAAAATTAAAAGCTCAAATGAGAAAGCCGCTTTAAAAGTGCATGACAGATTCATAAAATGTTTACTTTGAACTCTGTAGACTTCCAAGTTCACATCCTGAACTTCTAACAAAAGCCTAGAAGCTTGGAGCACAGCTAGAATTATCATTAGCTACCCACCCACCCTGACTAGTCTGGTCAAGAGACCCCAGGTGGTGAAGTCCTTAACCTCAGCTTCTCCTTGTTTTCTGGCTGCACTGGGAAGGCCCAAGGGTGCTTTAGAAGTCTACCAGAGAACTCCTACAGGTGATAAACACCTTCAGCAAATTGGCAGGATACAAAATAAACTCAAAAAAGTCAGTAGCTTTCATATATACAAATGACAAACAGGCAGAGGAAGAAATTAGGAAAATTACTCCCTTCATGATAGCCACAAGCAATATAAAATATCTAGGAATAACCCTAACCAAGCAAGTGAAGGACTTATTTGAAAAAAAAACTTTAACTCTCTGAAGAAAGAGATTGAAGATGACATCAGAAGATGGAGGGATCTACCTTGTTCATGGATCGGGAGAATTAACATAGTAAAAATGGCCATCTTACCAAAAGCAATTTACAGATTCAATGCAATCCCTATCAGAATACCTACAAAATATTTTGAAGATATTGAAAGAACAATTCTCAACTTCATATGGAGAAATAAAAAGCTCAGAATAGCAAAAACAATCCTATACAATAAAAGATCCTCTGGAGAAATCTCCATACCTGATCTCAAGCTGTACTATAGAGCACAGTAATTAAAACAGCATGGTACTGGCACAGCAATAGGCTGGTGGATCAATGGAATCGAACTGAAGAACCGGAGATGAATCCACACACATTTGGTCACTTGATTTTTGACAAAGAAGCCAAATACATTCAATGGAAAAACGATAGCATCTTCAACAAATGGTGCTGGTCTAACTGGATGTCTACATGTAGAAAAATGCAATTAGACCCCTATTTGTCACCATGCACAAAACTCAAGTTCAAGTGGATTAAAGACCTCAACCTAAAACCAGAGACATTAATTCAGTTAGAGAAAAAGTGGGGAAGAGCCTGGAACACATAGGCACAGGAGACAACTTCCTGAACAGAACACCAACAGCCCAGGCCTTAACGTCAACAATTAATAAATGGGACCTCATGAGGCTGAGAAGCTTCTGTAAGGCAGGTGACACTGTCAAGAGAACAAAGCGACAGCCTACAGACTGGGAAAAGATCTTCACCAACCCTTCATCTGACAAAGGTCTAATATCCAAAAATATATAAATAACTCAAGAAATTAAACGCCACCAAACCAAATAACCCAATAGAGAAATGGGGCTCGGAACTAAACAGAGAATTCTCAACAGAGGACTATCAAATGGCAGAGAAACACTTAAAGAAACGCTCAACCTCCTTAGTCATCAGAGAAATGCAAATCAAAACGACACTGAGATTCCATCTTACACCCATCAGAATGGCTAAGATCAATAACTCAACTGACACCACATGCTGGCGAGGATGTGGAAACAGAGAAACACTCCTTCATTGCTGGTAGGAATGCAAACTAGCACAACCACTTTGGAAAGCTATCTGGTGCTTTCTCAGAAAAATAGGAACAGGGCTTCCTCAAGACCCAGCTATTCCACTCCTTGGAATATACCCAGAAGATGCTCTACCACACAACAGGGACATATGCTCAACCATATTCATAGCTGTCCTTATTCATAATAGCCAGAACATGGAAACAGCCTACGTGTCCCTCAGTAGAAGAATGGATAAAGAAACTGTGGTACATATACACTATGGAATACTATTCAGCTATTAAAACAAGGAATTCTCAAAATCTGTGGACAAATGGATTGAACTAGAAATTATCATGAGTGAGTTCACCCAGAAGCAAAAAGATTTAAATGGTATATACTCACTTATATCGACACTAGTCCAAGGGGTATATCCCCATGAACAACTTTACCTACCAGGAAAGTGGGTCAGAGGGGAGGACATCCTATTGAGACTTTAGGTGAGAGAAGCCTGGGAGAATGAGGAAATAGAAGGATCCAGAGGGTCCTGGAAAACTACAAGAGGAACTGTATAACAGGCGGATCTGGGCCCTGGGGTCCTCCTCAAACTATGGCACCAGTCAAGGAAAATATAGGCAGTAAGCTTCGAACCCCTACCCAGACTAGCCGATGGACAGGACATTCTCCACCGTTAAGTGGAGAAGGAGATCTGACTTTCACACAAATTCTGGTGCCCCATATTTGACCATGTTCCCTGGATGGGGAGGCCTGGTTGCACTCAGAGGAAGGATAACAGGTCACCAAGAAGAGACTTGATACCCTATGAGCATATACAGGGGGAGGAGGTCCCCCTCAGTCACAGACATAGGGAAGGGGAGTAGGGGGGAAGCTGGAGGGAGAGAGGAATGGGAGGATACAAGGGATGGGATAACAATTGAGATGTAATATGAATAAATTAATAAAAAAAAGAAGTGCTACTTTGTAAACAAATTAAGAAATAATTCATTAAGGACCCAGAGCCATCCAGCATGGAAAGTGGCACCCGCTGTTAAGTAAACAACTTCCGCAGAGAAAAGCTGTGGTGTCTGAGCTAAGGGCTCCTTCCCATTGCTACAGGCCAGGTTTACCTATTGAAGCTGGAGAGCTGGTTTCTATTTCAGCAGAACTGTGTGGCGGTGCATAAATTAACTTTTAAGTGTTCTGTCCCTGAAAAGTATTGCTGGTTCCTGAGAAATACATTGTTTCTGTTTGTTTGTTTGTTTGTTTGTTTGTTTCTTTGTTTAAATCTCCCCCACTGTTTTTCCCAGTTAGTGGCTAAGACTAGCCTAGGCCAGTGAGACACAACAGGGACATATGCTCAACCATGTTCATAGCTGCTTTATACATAATAGCCAGAAGATGGAAACAGCCTAAGTTTCCCTCAGTAGAAGAATGGGTAAAGAAACTGTGGTACATTTACACTATGGAATACTACTCAGCTATTAAAAACAAGGAATTTCCGAAATCTTTGGACAAATGGATTGATCTAGAAATTATCATAATGAGTGAGTTCACCCAGAAGCAAAAAGAGACAAACGGTATATACTCACTTATATCGAGACACTAGTCCAAGGGATACATCCCATGAAAAACTTTACTTACCAGGAAAGTGGGTCAAAGGAGATGACATCCTATTGAGACTTTAGGTGAGAGTAGCATGGAAGAATGGGGAAATAGTAGGATCCACAGGGTCCTGGAAACCTACAAGAAGAACTTTATGACAGGCAGATCTGGGTCCTGGGGTCCTCCTCAAACTAAGGCACCAGCTAAGGAGAATTTAGGCAGTAAACTTCGAACCCCTACCAAGACCTAGCCGACGAACAGGATATTCTCCACCATTGAGTGGAGAGTAGATATGACTCTCACACGAACTCTGGTGCCCCTTTTCTGACCACGTCCCCTGGATGGGGAGGCCTGGCGGCACCCAGAGAAAGGATAACAAGTTACCAAGAAGAGACTCGATATTCTAAGAGCATATATAGGGGGAGGAGGTCTCCCTCAATCACAGACATAGGGGAAGGGAGAAGGGGGAAGTGGGAGGGAGGGAAGAATGGGAGGAAACAGGGGAAGGGCTAACAATCGAGATGTAATATGAATAAACTAATAAAAAATTTTAAAAAAGAGAGGTCCTCACTGGACTAACTGTTTCTCTCTTGCTGGGACTAGGCATAGCAGGAGCTGCCACTGGAACTTCAGCTTTCATTATACAAGACAAAAGCTATCAAGGTGTAAGGGCAGCCATAGATGAGGGTATTAGACACTTAGAGCAGTCAATATCTCACCTAGAAGAGTCCCTCTCTTCCCTAGCCGAGGGAACCTTACAAAACAGGAGAGGCTTAGACTTGCTATTTTTGCAGCAAGGGGGTCTATGTGCTGCCCTCTAGAAGGATGCTGTTTCCATGCAGACCATTCTGGAGTAATGAAAGATTCCATGGCCAAGGTGCGGGAGGGACTAGCCAAACGGAAAAAAGAACGTGAGGCTTCCCAAGGTTGGTTCGAATCCTGGTATAACAGTTCACCTTGGCTGACCACACTGATTTCTACCCTGCTGGGCCCCCTTCTCATTATTCTAGTTGCGATGACCTTCGGGCCTTATATTTTAAATCGGTTACTTGCCTTTATCAAAGGACGCATAAAAACAGTACAGGTCATGATCTTAAGACAACATTTCAAACTTGATAATGAGGCTCATCTGTAAAAATGAGCCATAACTTCTATTTCAGGATTGCAAAGGTTACAATAGAAAATGGGGGAAATGGAGGGGCCAGGAAGCAATATTGATATTGACCCAAGGTATCAATATCAAATCACTTATGTGTGTTCTGTAGCTGTTTGGCCCCTTGTAGGGTCCAGCTTGACTCAAGGCCAGCCAGCCTACACTGAGGGTCCAGCTTGACTCAAAGCCAGCCAGCCAGCCTTTGCTGAGGGTCCAGCTTGACTCAAGGCCAGCCAACCTATGCTGAGGGTCCAGCTGTATCTAAAAACATTCCATTACCCCTACCCCTGGAATGTACTCACCCCTCCTAGCTAGCCTGCTAAATTCTGCTTTTACAAAAAAGATATAAAAAGCACTTGCACCTGCTTTCAGGGGTCGGCAGCTTGAAAGAGCTTGTCAGACCTCGATGTGCATCGATTCAATAAAATTCCTGTGTGTATTGCATCGACATGGGACTCCATTTCTCTCTGGGGACTCCGGGTATAGACTAGAGATCTTTCTGGAGGTCTCAGTCTTACAGATCAACCTTTTCGCCGTCTGCTATGAGTCAAGTTACTAGCATCAAAACTTGAAGGAAAAGAACAGTCCCGAAGTCTGGCTAGCCTCTCTCCTCAGGGTCTACTTGTGAAGTAGGAGGGGGTCTGCCCATCCTGGGGGGCGTCATCCACCTACACTGACCGCCTCCAAATTCCCATGACGATTTGGATTTGTCCAGGACCACTGATACCCATAGTCCCCATCCTCTGAAAACATAAAATCCACATATCACTGACTTACAGAATTCTGGAGAGTAATATGCCCCTTTAGTGTCACAGTTCCAAGAAACAGAATTCCGCTCAGTCCAGCTTGAGAGGAGAGACATCGGGGAGAGCACATTTGTTTATTGTGCAGCCGCTGAGCTGTAGTGGGAAACCCAAGAGGGGGGATGCAGCCTTTCCCAGGAGAGAGCCAGCTGGTGGAGCTGGAGAGTCACTGTGATTCACTTTCGTGTCTCATCCCTGGCCCTGTCTGCATACCTGCTTCAGGGTGTGTCTCTATGGACTGCCATCTCCTGATCCTCAACCCACAGCTCATAACCACAGTGTACAAGGCATCGCCCCTGCAGCTACACAAGGAGCAACTGAGTAACCAGCGTGCCCCCAGTTCAACTCCAAATCCATGGAGAGGAAAACTGACTCTCCAGCTTAGGTAAGGTGTCTTCCCTCTCCCAGTCAGCCGAAGAGGCTGCACCCTGCTGTGTAAACATGATTGTGCCCCAGAGCGTCCCAGGGACACAAGGTGCCATCCAACCTGTTGAACCAACACTGTTCAATACACTACTCTGCCTGTCCTAACCCTAGTCCTATACCGACACATACCAACCTTCCCTAGGGAACTAAACCAATCAAGGAGACAAGAGGAGAGGTTGGGGTCAAGCGATAGAGACAGAGACCCAGATAGCAAGCAGGAATGCCAAGGAAGAGGTGAGCCTGACATGTCAGCACTCAGCAGAGTAAAGCAGGAGGATTGCTGAGAGTTCAACTGCATAATGAGCTCAGGCTAGCCTGGACTATGTTGGTAAGCCTTGCCTAAAAGAAATAAAATTTAAAGAGTCAGGCTGGAGAGATGGCTCAAGTGAGAAATGTTTGCCATGTAGGCATGAGGGCTGAGTCACCCTAGCAGTCACGGAAAGACTGGGCCTGGTCCCAGCACAGTGGAGGCAGAGTCAGGAGGATCCTTGACGTTTGCTGGCTACCCAGTACAGTCAAGTTAGTGAGCTCCCAGTTCAGTGAGAGACTCTGTCTCAAAAAAAAAGAATAGAAACTAATTAAGAAAGGCATTCAACATAAACTTGTGGCTACCACACACACGTGTGCTCATGTGTGCACGCATGCACATGCGCACACAAACACAAAGATCTTCAAAGAATCGTTTTATTGTGTATTTTGTATGTGCAATGTGTGTTTGTGGGTGCACATGTGTGTGTGTGAGTGTGCACATGTGTGGAGGCCAGAGGTCATACTTGTGTTGTTCCCCAGAGACCACCCACCTACTTTTCCTAGTTTTCTTACCTGGATGTCACCAACTAGGCTGAGCTGGCTAGCCAGTGAGCCCCCAGGATGCAGGACAGAAACTGAGGACAACTAGAGAAGATAAACAGGACTGAGGCAGGAAAATGGTTGACACCCGGAGCAGAAGGGCAGAGCTGGCGCCATAGAAGTGCCAACCTGCTGAGCCAGACCAACATGGAAAACTGACCTTGTTTTCCTCTTCCTGTTCTGAAAGAAAAAAATGTTTTGGCTTTTTTTCCATTCTATATAACTATTTTTTTTTCATTCTATATAACTAATCAATCCAGATTTGCATAGTCTTGTCCCTTTTTTCTTTTTTGCCTCTTTATTTGGTTTGCTATACACACTGTAGACATATTTGCAATGTGCAACATGAAATTTTGAAATGCACATACATTGTGGAATAATTACACTGAGCTAATTAATATATAAATCACATCACATTTTGTCTCATTTCTTGTCATCTGCGTCTCATAGGCTGTTGTACTATGAAAAGTCAGCCATTGGTTTACATAAACGCGTATTATTTCTTTATTTTGATATTCTTGTTTATTTGTGGCAGGGTCTCACTCTAGTACAAGCTGGCCTGGAATTATGTGCACAGACCAACCTGGATTCAAATTCAGAGCTCCACCTGCCGCTGCCTCCCGAGTGGTAGGATCAAAGGTTCACACCACCACACCTTTCTTCAGAAAGTTTTATTGATTAAGTGAGGCTCTATCTATAAAGTCTGTGGGCTGAGCACATAGTAAGGATGCCTTCTGGTTAGTAACCCAAAGCCCTTGCCTACCCCTTCCAAAGCCAATGTCACTGTGAGAGTGAGGGCTACAGAAACAATGCAGGAAGCAGACACTCCCAGGCAGGGGGCAGTGTGTAACCCACTGTGTCCTTCAAGCAGATGAAGCCATCCAAACACAGAGCGCGCGCGCACACACACACACACACACACACACACACACACACACACACACACACCTTACTCTGGCCCCTGTGGATTGATTCTGTGCCTTTGTCAACGATACCCAGAGTCCTCAGGTGACCCAAAACATCACCATTTAGGATAAATATTTCACCCCCTAATGATTTTTCCCATGTCAGCATGAGCCCATGGTAATTCTGCTATCGCTGCTAAATACCACTGTTTACTCAGGAATTATATATGTTCATCTCAGCATATTGTGTGTGCGTGCGCGCACACACCTAATGCATGTGTGTTGTGAGTGTGCGAGAGAGAGCACCTGTGTGCACACGTGCATATGTGTGTGCATGTGCATGCCTCTGTGTGTGTGTGTGAGAAGGTGCATGTGTCTGCATGTTTGTAGAGATCAGAGGACTACCTCAGGTGTCATTCCCAAGTTGCTGTCCATAATTTGTTCTTGACAAGGTCTCAGTGACCTGAAATGTACCAAGTAGGCTAACCGGACTGCCCAGCAAGACTCAGGGATCCCTCTGTCCCCACTTCCCTCCCGAGTCCCTGTTGCTGGGGTTACACGTGCCTGCCACCACATCACTCTTGTTTTGTTCTGTTTTCGAACAGATTCTAGAGATGGAACGCAGGCCCTTGTGCTTGCAGCTCACGAACTTCACCAGCTGAACTCTCTCTCCCTCAGCTCCCAGTTCACCCACTTTAGAGCGAGATGACGTGAACAGGCCCCAACAAGGAGACAAAGACCCTCACGTCCCCTCCAGAAGGACAGACGCAAAGCTCTGTGACCAGAGACTTCCCTCTTGCCACAAGACAGCTCTAACTTGAGGCCCACATAACCAGCTGTCTCATTTTACAGACCTCCGGCTGGCTCCGCAGCTTCGCAGCTTCTAGAAAAAAAAATGAGCTGCTAAGCAGCAGAAGACGAGATGTAATATGAATAAATTAATAAAATTTAAAAAAAAAGAAAAACTAGATAGACACAGAACCTCAGAGTTAACCAGCCAGGATCCACCTGCACCCGTGGGCTGCTTGTTAAGACAGCTCACTGAGGTTCTGATAATGCTTTAAAATGTTTCCTGCCATTTCATTTTCTTTTGTAATCAGCTGAAGCTAAGTTTTGGGAAACTCAGTGTTAAAAGTTACCTCTGCGTATGTTGGGTACAATGTAATCCCAGAACTGGGGAAGCTAAGGCAGAGGTGCAGGTGAGTTTGAGGTCAGCCTGGTCTACATAGAGAGCCCCAATCTGGGAAAAAAAAGTCAACTAAGAGTAACGCTCTACATGATACATTGTAAGACTTGAAGAGTGCTAGGCCAAATGTCCAGGTCAGCTCCTAAGAGGACTGGACCAACCCTGCCCTCGCTCTATATTACTTTAGTGACCTCTGGGTTCTGTAATGCAGTCATTTGAAGGAAAAGTGAGGAAAATAAAACAATAGATGAAGAAAGGGGAGCCCAAGTTGTGGCAGCATCCTTAAAATGGCTCCTTAGGCAGGAAATGGGCTGTACCACCCATGATGCTCAGCTTAGAATCAGTGAGGTCAGCTGTCTAAAGGAACATAGGATGCCCTATGTGCCAGAAAAGATGATTAAATCACTGCATGGTTTCCACAGGGAGTAGGTTTTTAATACTGCATGGTTTCCACAGTAGGCTTTAACCAGCAGTTCAACTTGACCAAATATGTGTTCCATAAATGTTTAAATAAATTTATACAGAAGGATCCTATGAACATAAAAGTCCCAGCTATCTGTATTTTTTTTTTTTGCAGACTCATCAAAGCACAGACCTCCATCTCTGTGAAGCTATACGACCAGACCAGCTGCTCGACTCTGCATTGTGCCATGTGCGCACTAAGCACTGTGGTGTGGGCACATTTCCACACATGTGAACAGAGATGCTCACACACCTTCCAGCCTTAGTGACCACAGAAAATTCTGATGTATCGAGGTCCATTGAGCCATTTCAGCTGCTAATATTTAGACATTTTTCATCTTCCCCTGTTATGCACGTGCTCCATATCTATCCTGTACACATGGCTTTATTTTATCATTGGATTATTACCTTAGGACAGAATCCCGAAAGGAGGGCTGCCAAGTCAGAGGGTATGAAGGGCTGCACGGTCTCATTACAAATCTCTGGCTTGTACTTCGAGGAAAAAGGACAATTACAGCGTGTCATGCGGCTTCTCTCTGCAGAACCAAGGAGTTCATATATCTTATTTATTTTGACTAATATAATGTTGATACTCCATAGCTGTTCAAATTTCTATTTCTTTAATCTTATTCAGAAGGGATACTTTTTTAGATCAGTTCATTGTGTGTATGTTTCCATGTGTGTGCACACGTGTGGGGAGAATGCACATGCACATGTGTGTGCATGCATGAGGGAGACCAGAAGTCAATGCTTAGTGTCTTCCTTAATCATGTCCCACCTTGTTTTCTTGGACGGGTCTCACTACGTAGCTCTAGCTGACCTAGAACTCACTATGTAGGACCAGACTAGTCTAGAACTCACAGCAATCCACCTGCCTCTATCTCTGCCTCCTGTGTGCTGAGATTAAAGGCTCACGCTCACGGTCAACCACAATCACTTGTTTTAGAGTAAAATGGCTCCATGGTGGAAGAGCATTTGCTCTCTTACAGAGGACCCAGGTTCAAGTTTCCCAGAATGCAATGGGGAGCACACCATCTCTGGCCTCCATGGGCACAAAGCATGCTTGGTACACCACATACGTGCAGGCAAAACACTCATACACAATAAAACTAACATATTTCTTTTTTAAAAGGTGTGTGTTGTGGGCGTGCAACACGTGGCACATATAGTATGCCATTGGGGTGAGTGATGTGCGCAAGTGGCCAGAGGGACAATCAGTCCCCATGAAGGTGAGCTTAAGGTTCATTGTAAGCCCCTACCCTGCATGCTAGAACCTGAACCAGGTCCTCGGGGAGAGCAGCCAGTGGCGCTAGACCACTGAACCACCG